>NW_020272853.1:1792627-1902717 GCF_003268045.1 Sipha flava | reverse complement strand
CATACCATACGCGCATCACGATGGAAAGAATATTTATTCACACGTACATATATATGTAGAGATAGTAAGTATTGTTGGCAAAAGAAGTATTATATATAAATCATACAAAAATATCAAAATATTTGAATAATTTTTTTTTTGTCATGCTATAATTATTAGTGATACGCAGTCTCAAAGTTTCCCCTGACGCACTGCCACTGTATGTAATACAATGATAGATAGATCAATTATATAACTCTAATTCTAACAAATAAAAGAAATAACTTTACAAATTTTTATAGAGTAAAATTTCAGTCTGCATTTTTTATCAATGTTTAATGAAAAGTCTTAAAGCTTTTCATCAAAAATATAATTGTGGAATGAAAACATAGAAAACAATGAAAAGTAGTAAACATTTCACTTTTCAGTTTGCATTTTTAATTTCTCATTTTCACTTTTTGATGGAACAAAAATACAAATGAAAAGTGCAAAGTAAAAAATTACAAAGTGTATTAGTGGAACAGGCCCCTGGTTCAAACTTCTGACGAGTAAATTTTGATTTTTTAATTTTGGTATTAATTGAATATACATTTTGTAAATAAAAAAATTTTTTTGGAAAAAATCTGAATATTTTTGTTTTTATTTATACTATATTAATTTCCTTTTATAAATCATCCTTTCATGAATTTTTTTTATACGAAATAATTTTGATGTTTCTTCATATCTACAAGGCACCGCGACGGCTCAGTTTTTTCCATATTTTTAATTTTCGTGTGCATAAATATGTGCATATTTAACAATATTATTTCAATAAAAATTCGAACTTTAGTTCTGAGTGAAGACAAACATGTTTAGTTTTGCTGACTACGCTTTATCAGTGTGCGTGTTTCCAATAAAATGAAAATGTATTTCTCATTAGTCACAATGAAGCGATTAAAGTCGCTTTAAAATAGTTTTGCTTTACCAATGTGCGGCACCCGTCAGGACATAATCTATTGTCAGGCCCGTATTTAAAAATTTGGAGCCCCACCGGGCATATAATTTATGCCCCCTCAAATAAATAATATAATATAACACTTATTATTTTGTCCATAATCAAGATTTTTTAATATTAAAATATAACTTATAAATGAAAATTGTTTAATACTTTTTTTAATTAACAAATTATCTATCTATTCTATATATATATAAAATATAAATATATAACTATAACTATAACTATAACTTAACTATATATATATATATATATATATAAAATAGAACCCCCTTTTTTGTATGTACGCGCATAACTCAAAAATTACCCAACGGATTTTAGTACAGTTTTCACTAAGAAAGGTTTTAATATACAATTTATTCGTATAACTTAATTAATAAAATTAATAAATTAAAAAATTATTTGTTCCATACATTCAAATATACTTAAATAGCATAAATTTATCATCTGTGCACAGATTTCTCTTGCGCAATGGCACTTTTGTAAGATTTCAAAGACAGCGACTCGAGTTCAAATCTCAATACCAGACACTTTTTGTTTGCATTTTATTCCCACTTTTCACTCAACTTATCTTAGTTTTGTTTGTAGAAACATAATAACTGAGTTATTTCAGTATAGTTATTATAGTTACTATAGTTCCTGTGTATATGTATGGATCGTATTTCTTTTTTTTTTTAGTTATCTCATCAACGTCTACAGTGGAAGTGGAGCACGTTCTCGACGTATTAGTGTTATATTGAACAGGCACACCAAGCGAAAAAATAATTGTACGTACGATTAAAACGACGTTTTCAGTCGATATAGGTATTAATTTTATTTTTGAAGTGGACTGTCACGGTTGGTTTTTGAAGTTGTAGTTACCGTACGTTTGCATTTTATGCCTGTTCGCGCAATCAAAATAGACCAAAATACTCACACTGGCAGTGACATTACGCGTTATCGAATGCTATTGACTCTTATCGTGAGCGCGGTTGATAATCACAACACGATAATAATAATTGGTTCTTTGAGCGCACAGTCGAGACACGTCGTCAGTCATTTACCAAGTCGTCTAGGCAGTTACTGCGTGTTACGTGTGATCGCTCGCCGTACACCATCGTTGTTATTATTATTATTATTTAAAAATAGTAGTGTGGTGCTAAAATAGTAGTGTTTTATATTACCATCCTATTTTACCTTTCCACCTATTGTATTGTTAGCCTTTTTCCTTGATGCCCCTGAAGGTACAGGAAAAACATTTTTAATTAACTTATTGCTCGCCAAAATAAGAACAGACAGAATAATCGCTCTTGCTGTGGCTTCATCTGGAATTGCAGCTACGCTTTTAGAAGGTGGTCGAACTGCGCATAGCACTTTCAAGATCCCGCTAAAAATGTCCTACGATGACACATCAAGTGTCTGTAATATATCCAAACAAAGCAACACTGCTCAATTGATGCGGGATTGTGTATTCATTGTTTGGGACGAAGCATCCATGACCCACAAAAGCTCGGTTGAGGCATTGGATAGAACCTTGCGGGACTTACGTAATAAAAATACATTAATGGGTGGCTGTACAGTCTTATTTTCTGGAGATTTTCGTCAAATCTTGCCAGTTGTAGTAAGAGGAACGAGAGCTGATAAAGTCAATGCATCATTAAAGAGATCTTACATTTGGCCAGACATAACTAAATTGAAACCTAAAACTAATATGAGAATATTATCATCTGACCAAGGAAATAAAACTTTTGCTGATGCTTTACTCCGTGTTGGTAATGGTCAGTCACTGACTAGAAATGGTAAAATTGATCTGTCTGAGCTTTGTTTTTTGATGTCTAATTTGATGGACCTAATTGAAAATGTTTACCTAGATTTACCTAATATTTCGACTAAAATGCCAAGTTGGTTTCAAGAAAGAGCAATATTGTCACCAACTAACGATCAAGCCAACTAACGATCTGTTAAAATTCAACGCACCAACAAAAGTTTACTATTCCATTGACACTGTTTTAGATGCAGAGGAGGCGATACATTATCCAACTGAATTTTTAAATTCTTTATCACCTTCAGGGACCCCACCACACAAATTAATTCTAAAAATAGGGTCTCCTATAATTTTACTTCGTAACTTAAGTCCACCTAAATTATGCAACGGTACAAGATTACAAATAAAGTCTTTAAAAAACTGTCTGCTTGAGTGTATAATCCTTACTGGCTGCGGAGCTGGGGAAATGGTCTTGGTTCCTAGAATACCAATGATACCAACCAATTTGCCATTTCAGTTCAAACGGCACCAATTTCCCGTGAAATTAAGCTTTACAATGACTATTAATAAGGCACAAGGTCAAACATTAAACGTTGCAGGTTTAGACTTAACCGTCCAGTGTTTTTCCCATGGTCAATTGTACGTAGCTCTGTCACGTGTCACATGCAAACAAAATCTATTTGTGATGGCCCCAGAAGGTGAGACACTTAACGTGGTGTACCCAGAAATATTTAATACTTAAGACAAATTGATATAATTAACAAAAAAAATAAAAATCATACATCATACATCATAACGAAACAAATATATTCCACACGTATATAAAACAAATTAATCAAATTAAATATCTGATATAATTCATATCAAACTTTTCACATATTCCTAAACATATATAAATGTACTGAAATTTAGCAATAGCAAAGCATTGCCGGGTCAGCTAGTTATATTATAAAAATACAATTTTTTTTAAATTTACAAATTATAACATAATAAAATATACTATTTTATTTCTTTTTAATGTTTCATTTTTTTTTTCATTAGGTACATCATTTTTAAAATTAATTTTACTAAAATATTTTGCCGCCCCTGAGACTTGACGCCCCCGGGCATGTGTCTATCCGTACCCCGCTCTAAATACGGACCTGATTGTTGCGGTTGAAACCTAACAGTGTGATGAATGCCATAACTAGACCATTCGAGGCCCGTATGTGAATCAAAACCTTGACTCTCCTAATCATCTAACGTTTTTGAGCATTCGACCTTTTGAGGCCCCATAATATAAAGTTCGAGACCCGGGAACTATGTGCAATGCATCCTATTCATAACCGGTTTTTATGACACTGAGTGTGATCGCGTACTAAAACGTAATAATATTGTAATAATTATTATCTGTAAAGATTAACTACAATCAGTTTTATTCATAAATATAAAAAATAGCTCAAAAATATAATTTATGATTCATGGCACCATTCACAGGTAGTGCCATAATTAGAGGTTGGTGAAATGGGCTATGGGCACATCAAATTAAGGGGCGGTATTTGTGTTTAATTAAAATTGGGTTTTTTGCAAAAATAAGTTCTGAAATAAAATCCACCATGGAAGGTTGTTACTACTTTGAGGTTGTGATGGTACAACCGGAAATAAAGTTATAAGCTGGTGATAGGTCTCGATCAAGGTGGATAAATACGGTGAACCAGCTAACACCCTCTCATCTGTTTAGAGGGGTACGTCGTATTTACTACAGATGATAATCTCAACAGAGTGCGCTGTTTGCAATAAGTGTCCTGTTTTTATCATCAGCTGACCGGGCACCAACTGGCGGATGCATTTTTTTTGCAGCATACCGATTACCGGTGATCAACATAATATAATATTATAACTATTATACTACCTATGATTATTATTTATTAACGGCTGTTGACGTACTTAAAATGAGTAAAAACAACAAATGTTTTGTTCCTGGCTTTGATGTTGGGTATAAAAAACATAGGAAGGAACATTCAGCTTTGATTCCCAATGTTAAGTATACATCACTTTTTACAGCTCCTAAAAATGATGTAAATATATAAATAGGTACTGGTTTAGTTGACGCCTGCCACTAATATTTCTTGTATTTTCTATTATACTGCAGATAAAAAAGTTACGAAAAACAGCGGTATTATCTGAATATATGTACGTTAGAAATTCAATTATTGGATATTTTAAAAATAATGTTTGGTAAAATCCTCCAAGTAAAATTAATAAGATAGGCGCAATAACAGTGGCACTGTGTTTAATATTATAGAGTAGGTGGGAGGTGCTAAATGTTTTTTGAATTTACGGCATCATGCGATGACAGTTTTTTCGTGAAACAATTTTGAACTCGATAATATTTATGTCATGAACATTTATACTAGTGATATAAATGTTGCGACAGTTGTTGTTATGAAACAAAAATATTTAGGTATTATACAGAAAGTACAGAACTGTCTTGACAGAAATATCTTGAGTGTTCACACGATGTGTGCAAAATATTTCTGAATACGAGTGACAGTCACATAACAACTTCTTTTTATAGTGCGCAGTAGTTACTTTACAGTGCTCATAATTTGTATTTTATATTCATTATTATAAACCATGGTATCGAAGCGTGAACGAATTGCGGCTGCTATTATTATTATAGAAAGTTTGAGCAAAAAACAAAAAAAAGGCTAGAAGTGTGTGGGAACGCAAATGCCTTCAAAGAAGAAAATGCTATGGTGCATATGATGCATTATCCCGAGAGCTGAGAATGGAAGATCCTTCACATCTGAGAAATTTTATAAGGATGTCTGCCGAAGATTTTGAGGAACTAAGTTCGTGGATTGCACCAATTGTCTAAAAAAACGGATACCAATACGCGTGAGGCAATAAACGTTGGTGAACAATATTTGTAGAAAACAAATATCAAAATGAATATGATTAAGAATATAATATATAATATAAATGATAACTTATAATATTATAAATATAATATTAATTTTAATTAATTTTATTATTAATTAATTTTAATATATTATATTATAATAATATTATTATTATTATTATTAATTAATAGAATGTACAGCGAACTACACAGAACACAAAAAACTGTCAACTGTCAACTGTTTTGATTCATCAAAACAGTAGATAGTCTATTAATTACACTGTCGACGCTTATTTCGGACATGTTCAGACCGGCGCAAGAATTGTCACGAGACTTGTGTCGCGAAAATTAGATAAGTGTACGACAGAAATGTAAACAATTATTCATACGTTAACAGTTTACTGTCATACAGTTATTTCGTTATAAAACTTTCATCGTGTGAGGCCGGCTGAAGATATTACACACAGAATATAATTACAATGAAAATAAATAATAAGAATTTTAGATTAATTAAAAATAATTTACAGGAAAATAAATAATTGGAAACCTAAAAATCAATGAAAATGATCATTGTACTTTAGATTGTAGGTCGTATGTATTTAGAGGCAATTGGGCATTTGCATCCCCTCCCCCCGCATCGCCGTTTTTTTCTATATAACACAATAGTATGTGATCAACGGTAAATTATCTTTAAATTTATATGGAAAAAAAATGAGTGCTCCCCATGATCACAACTCAAATACACCCTTGCTTAGATCCCTTATACTTACCTTAAGCAATGGCGGATCTACACATGGGGTAAGTAGAGTGCCTTGATAGAGATCTACGGTATTAGCTTTCCTCTTCTTTAGTGTTCTATTTTAAAGGTTCTTGAATTTTATGATTCATCCATTAATATTTTCCAACCAATTATTTCCCATTAGTAATCCAATTCTTATTTTTATTTACTTTTATTTACTATGAAATTATTCTAATTTAATTTAGATTAAATTACAATTATATTTCTATTAAATTATTTTCAATCAAATATTTTTCTAGTTATTTATTTTTGAAATTTTTTTTCGGTGAAATTATTTTTCAACAATTTATATGCTCCCGAGTAGGTACCTACTTTAATCATGCAGTCGTCGTCATACTAAAATTTAACATGAATTTTCTACAAATTTATAGTGACATGCATGATGATTCATCAGCAATAATTTTTTTGCGAAAGCAAATATTATTCATACGTCTTGGATTTGTGACAATGGACACGAAATGGTTTTAGATATAAAAAAGTGCCGGTGGCGATGTCATTTAAAATCATGTCGAAAAGATAAAGGTGTTAAGACTAATAATTGGTTATAAAGTACAAAGGTAAAGTTATCAACTATTGTTCACTTTATTTATGGTTGGGCTCATGAATTTACATCGGTGGACTTTTGTAAACGTGAATTTGGACTGAGCAAAGCTACTGTAGTAGATTAGAACAATTATATTAGAGAAGTATATGTATGGAAACTTTCTCGCGGCGATTCAAAAATAGGAGGTGGGGTTGCATTGTTGAAATTGACGAAAGTTTATTTATCAGACGTAAAAATAATCATAGGCACAATTGGGGGGGGCTAGGTGGCTAAGCCCCCTCAAAAACATTCAAAGCCCTCCCAAAAACTATACAGAACTTTATATTATTACATTGATAAATAAAAAAAAAATATGTGATTACTACTGAAAAAACGAATAAAATACATTTTTGTTATTCTTTTTTTAGTAACAATATTATTATCATGGTCTTAAATAATATATCTATTATTCCTAGAGTCTAGACCATGCTTATTATAGCGCACTGCAGAACATAATTATGTTTTGAAAAATATGATAAAAGGAGTTCCTAATTATTTAACCATCAAAGAAAATATATCTAAAGATACGTTTCCAAATCTTTTTAAAATGATTTAATTGGCTATCACTCTTCCGGTCAGTTCGGCTACTTGCGAACGGTCATTTTCTCCAATAAGAAGAATTAATAATTATCTCAGGTCTACTATGTCACAGAAATGGTTTCTGAAATTTGCAATACTTAATGAGAGATATTATTGTTGATACCGAAATTATTTTATATACATTTGCTAAAAAAAATAGAAAAATAAGAATATAAAATGTAAAAAACTGTATTAAATCTGTTATCTATACTTAAAAGCGAATTTTTTGTTTTATTATTTATTTTTAAATTTTACTTGCCTTCCAATAAGCACATTTTTTTATAGAGGGTAAAGGGTGGAAAAAAAGCTTCTGAGAGGTAGTGATTGAAAAATGTATGTGAGGGGCTGAAGCCCCCTCCCCAATTTTTTTACTCTGATTGCGCCTATGAAAACAATACAGATCAAATACTGCTGCAGCAATGGGTTTTTAGTGGCATATGTCGTGAAAACAAAGAGTGCTTCGTCGTATGTGTAACTGATCGGTTGGAAAATATATTATTGCCAATAATTTATAAACGTATACGAGTTGGATCGACCATTTTATCAGACTCCTGGTGAGCCTATAATAATATCCAAAAAATCGGTGATCATAATCACTAAACAGTAAACCACAAATATAATTTTGTGGATCCTACTAGTACAGTGCATTTTATAAGGAATTTTCACTGGGTGACAAAAAATGTTTTTCTTAATATAGTCAATATATAATACCATAGTACGATTATAGTATTACACGTTTGTTTCGCATTATTTCGCCCAATCTTTTAAATTACTGTCGACAGAGTATAATCACTGAGCCACATTTGTGTCGCCTAGTTGACTAATTAAAAAATGCATTGTACAAGTGGAGTTCATACACAGAATGTTGAAAAGATGGCGGGGAAGTGCTAAATGAGAAAACAAGAAGCGAAGAGTGATTAAGAGAAACTTCCTCACATAGGCGGATATCAGGGGGACGTTTACAGAATGTAAACGTTAAAATAAAAAATTATGTGTTTCAATATTTGATATATAAAATTTTTATTTTATTTTGTTGAGATACGAGAATGGTCTGGAATATTCATGGTTTATCGTTGTTGGAAAAATCATATTTTGTAGTTATGTATTGATAATCGCGAATATTCTAGAACTTGTTTGCGATACCTGTAAAGTTATAAATTCTCAAGCTGCAGACCGTACAGCATTAATGTCGATTACGTTTTTGGAGCGTGTACGGTGATCGCCTTTATTTTTATTTTTTTTGTTTTTAATACCTACGCGTGGTTTTCCGTAAGTAACGTGCTAAACAAATAAACATTATAATTTTATATTATTTGTGCGAATTGTGCATTTATCTGAATTAATCAATTAATCTTAAATTATAAATTGTAATTAATTCAATAATACCTAAAAGAATGTTTGATGTCTTTATTATTAAAAAACAAAAATTAGTTGTTACTAATTCCTCGGCAACAACAACACTAGAATCTGAAAATGAAGATTTAAATATTGGTTAAGACACTGATATAACTACACAAAAAAATGTTGAAAATATTGTAGATAAAAATGTCATTTCCTACTTGGGAACTTTAAAAACAGGCCCTGTGCGACCAATTTTAACAGTAAGTACAAATGTAGGTAAACACTAAACATTGTTTAAGTTATTATATTATATTTAAATTAAATTGCAGTCATATCCATTAACTAAATTTAGTATATAAAATCGCGCTTTCAATCATTAGCATTACAAAACATATGAACGACTTGAATATAGTACCTTTTTATCAAAAGATTCAAATTTTTATTCTGTTTGTAGAAATTTTAGTGCTTGAAATAGTGACAATTTTGAAGATAGCTTTTTAGTTGGTTTTAGAAATTGGAAAAAACATGTGCTTTGTATTTATGCTTTATTTATAATTTTTTAATTATAATTATTAATATAAGTATATTATAATTTATAGTTGAGTGTTTGTAGTGGATCTAAAGGTGGAAATAAAAGTAAACTCAATAAATTGGATGCACATGCTAAAAGTAATTTATATTTTACATGTATGGTTAAATGGTCAGCATATCAGTAAACAAAAGAAACTGGTAGTGTTTATTCTCAAATATTTTCTCAGCATTCGTTGATGGTCGAAAGTAATAAAAAATATATGAAAATGTTAGTTGTATTGTTTTTATTTGTAAGTTGTCAAGGAATTGGTTTAAGGGGACACGACGAGACAAAAGATTCTTTAAATCAATGTATTAAACTAACAACTAAAAAGTAATAACTAATAACTAATATTACTAATAGCCTTAAATGATCTTTTTTTTTTTTTGTATTTTTAAGCTAGAGAATTGTACAATCTGTAAAATTATGGTTTACAATAAGCACAAGTGATAAGGGAGTTAGTATAGAAAAGACAAATAGTGAGTAAATTAATAAACAAGTCGAATAATTACTATTATTTACATCGATTCAGACAGGGGGTTTGAGAGAAGAGACCATCCATTGATGGGACTTCATGACATATTGTGTTGGGGGTTAGTCTAAAAGTAGATCACGATACCATGCTCGTTTTAGACGCCTTCTGGGGTCACCAGGAATAGTGGGAGAAAATATTTTCGAAATCAAGAGGTTACGATGATTCTGTAGATCGGAGTGCATGGGTTTGTAAAAAGTTTTGGCAACGTTTTTTACTGTTTGGATGGATAGATCTTTATGGAGAATATCATTAGAGACAAAATAGAGCTTTGGTTATTTGTCGTAGACATTTGGATTGGAAAGATTGAATTTTAGTAATATTGGAGGGTTTGGCGGCACCCCGTAATTGGATACCATATGTCCATATTGGTTTGAGGAATAACTTGTATAAGAGAAGTTTATTTTTAAGGTTAACATGTTTAGATGTTAAGAGAAAATGTAATTGTCGAGAACGATTGTTTAGAGCAAGCCGTTTGGTGTGGATATGTGTTGCCCAGGTTAGCCGGCGGTCTAGGTGAAGTCTTAAGTAGCGAACATTTTAGGTAGATGGGATCGGGAGGTGATTTAAGTACACAGGAGGGCAAACAGCTTGTCGAAGCATGAACGTGCAGTGGACGGATTTGGTTTTATTAACTTTTATCTCCCAATCTTTATACCATATTGATAAGATATTAAGGTGGTTTTGGATAAAGTTTGAGGCCGTTTCAGGGTTTGAATGGAGAGCCAGGAGTGCCTTGTCATCGGCAAAGTCCCCAGTAGTTGTATGGACAGTGATATATTGGTCAGAGATGAATAGGTTGAACAGTAGTGGAGCTGCGACTACTCCTTCGGGGATGCCAGCACAGATCGGAAATATTTTGGATATGGCAGATCCTGAACGAACAGAGAAATGATTTCATTTTTTGGATTCATTTGAGAGAAGTGTCTGTTTAGAAGGTAATATTTAAACATTAAATAGTAATAAGGGGGGAGAAAAGTTTTAAGCTTAAGGAGGAGACCTTTATGCCAGACTGTGTCGAAGGCTTGTGCCACGTCAAGAAATACACCTGTACATATTAGCTTTTTTTCCAAAGCGTAAGAGATGTTATCAAAAAGGTGATGATCTGGTGAATAGTTGAATGGTTATGTCGAAATCCAAATTGGTTGTTGGGTAGATTAGATTCAATAATGGGCAGGATGCGCTTAAGAATAATTTTTTCAAAGATTTTTGAGAACAGCGGAAGAAGACTAATTGGTCTGTATGATTTAGGTGAATCTGGTGGTTTCCCTGGTTTGAGAATCATGATGATTACAGAAAACTTCCATAGGACTGGGAAATACGAGAGCCTCAACATGGAGTTATATATATATATACGTGAGCATCAGTAAGTCTTTTTTGGGCAGTTTTACAGCTACTTCAGATGTGATTAAGTTATAACCTGGGGTTTTACGACGAGGAGAGTGGTGTATTGTTATAGATTGTTCTAAAAATCAAGATGCTGAAAGTTTATATAATACATATTATGGTACCTGAAAAAGTGTAAACTTAGTTTTAAGCCACAAATAATTGCTCAGTCATATGACGGTGCAAATGTTATGTCTGGGAAATTTAATGGACTACAAAATAAAATAAAAAATCAATATCCTTACGCTATTTATACCCATTGTATGGCTCATAAAATGAACCTCATTGTAATTGGCATGTGTACATTTGTATAGGTAATGAATATTTATATACATCTTAGTTCATAGATTCATAACCTTTTCTTAGTCATGGACCCCTTTAAAGCGTAAAATAAAATCACGGACCCCCCTGCAAAAAAAAATATATGTATAGGTAAATAAATATAATTTTTATTATACGGCAACGGGTCAACAGAAGAGATAGGTTTCAGTGTTAAATTGAACTGCTCGTTAGATTGTATTGTCATGTTATATCATTTTACGATTACGATAGCTTTTTATGGCATATAAGATTATCATAATCTAAGTTTTATATTTAAAAACATTGTTGTCTTTCAAATGGCTTTCGAATGTTTTAACAATCATAATTATTTTAAAAATACTATCAAAACAAATTTATTTTGGCTCATTTCAAAAAAACTCACAGCCACCCCGTGGACCACCGAGTAGTCATCTACGGACCCCCAAAGGGTCCATGGACCCCGGGTTAAGAACCTATGTCTTAGTTCTTCATGATTTTATTTATTACTTATATTTTTATTATTAAACAATGCATGTGTTCAACACTTTAGAATCCCTGTACATTTTTCTCATCCGTCAAAAAATCAAAAATTAACTGAGATTCAAATTAAACAAGAATAAAACATACGACAATGATTAGACCTAGTAACACTAGATGGAATTGCCGTTATCGAAATATAGAGTCTGTTAAAAACAGTTATAAAGTAATTATTCAAGCTTTAGAAGAAGAAATTGAAAATAAAGATGATAGATGAGTAAATGAAGAAATTTGTATTATATAATAAGTAATAATTAATTATTCAAAGTATTTAAATTCCAATATCTTTGTTTTAGGTATATTAACAAATTTAAAAAGTGGTGGACGATTTATAGTTTATTTATTTATCTTACATAAAGTATTAATTAATATTAATATTGTTTCTGACAAATTTCAAGAAAAAAATGCAACCTTAGTGGAATCTAAAAGTATTATTGTAAGTGTGATGATGACTTTTAAAAATTCTAGAACAGAGTATTTTTCTAAGCTTTGGTGTGAAATAGAAATATTTGCTAAAGACAATGAAATATCAATACAAACTTCATCTAAAGGTAAGACTTAATAAACATATTATATTTATTTATAATTATAATAATTTTAAGTTAATATTTACTTAACTAGGATGCAAAAGAAAAATACAAGAGCCACACAATCTTAAACATTTTGATACTACTGCAACCATAAGTGCTGAAAAAAATATTAATGATACCATTGAAACCATTGAAGATTATTTTAGAAAAAATACTTTCTTTCTTGTATTTGATGCTATCTTGATAAATCTGGAAAAAAGATTATCTACTGAAAGCTTTCAAATAGCTACAGCTGTTGATCAATTTTTTCAATTAAACTTTGAGGAAAGTCTTCTTTATAAATAATTCATTATAGAGTAAGTATTATATCGGTATCTGAAAATTAATTTTTACTTACCTATGCTCTAGTTGTCTAGTTTTATTAAAAGTGAACTTGTATTTTGTATATTTTTCATGATTTGATAAATGTATCTAAAAATGTATTAAAGTCAGAAATAGAAGTGGCAAAGAATTGTATATTGCATTTTACTGATGAAAATTATATAAATTTAAATTATGTGAATAAGGTTTTAACAAAACAGACTTTCCCTAATTTATATAAGCTATTTCAAGTTGCTTTAACAATTCCTATAAGTTCCTCCACTTGATTAATACTGAAACAATTGTTAATATATTTGAATATATATGTATACCTACAAAAAAGTAGGTATGTACAATTCAAATAAAAATAATTTAGTAGCTATTCAATATTTTATTTTTTTATGTTCTTATTACCTATATGCATATATTTGGTACCTCAGCTAGAATCAAGTAGGAGTAGCCACTACAGTTTTAGTAGGTGGAAGCGTTGGAATCGAATAAAAATATTTGTTTCCATTAATGAATAAAACAAAAATGTTAAGCCCCCCACAGATGAAACCAAATATCCGTCTATGCTTCCTCAATTCATATTCGGCAGAGTTTATGTGACGCTCTAAATTAAACGGATGGATTTTTTTGAGGAAATACTGAAAGATGTATCCAACTTTGGCCACCTGCATAAGTTTATTTATTTTTAATTTTAACATTTATTTTATAATATTATTCATGAATAAAATACGAGTATATAATATATTTGTTTGTACTTTTTTATTATTAATATTTTTAACAGGTTGACTTTCATGTGCACATTATTTTGTACACGAACAAATCTCCCTACTTGTATATGCTAATATTTTTGTACTGTCCAACAAATTTTAAGCGATAATTTGCAAAAACTTCTTTTTCAAAATAAAAACTTGAATTAAATAAGAAATATCCATTTCCTAATTTCGCTGAGTAGACAAAACTGGTCCTAGGCGCCACAATATTTAATTCCAATATTATATCAGTACAGACGTGTACACATTTCTGTACATGAAATTTGTTTGAAAAAAAAAAAAACTCGTGTACAATATAATGTACACAAAAAGAAAAATGGTAAGTCAAGGAATGTACAAAATTTTCTTTCCTTAATAATTCGCACGATACTAATTAGTATATTTGTTTTTTAATTTTAGATGAAATTATGAGTCGTGGCTATCCAAAAGTTGGCTGTGATGAATATAAATTTTAACTTTTCAAACATACTACCAAGTTTTACTTGACAACAAGAATGATTTTTGCACGTAAACAAAAAATAAAGATGTTGAAACTAAAAAAAATACCGAAAAGCGATTAACAAAAATATCTAAACTTATTTAATTACACCGCATGCTTTGTATCAGTAATGCTACCTATTAAATCTTATATCTAAGAATTTTTTTTTTCTATAACCTGTTTACTTAACAACTTTAATTTTCGGTTACTTTTTTTGTACGAGTACTTATTCTCTTTAGTTTTAGAATTGTTAAAATTATTTAATTTCTATTATTTTCTCATCTTAATTTATTGTGCTTACTTATCTAAATTTTTTTGTAAATTGCTGTTTGTCATCAATAAAATAAAATAATGCAAAATAATGTTCAAATCACTTAGTTTCTATATTATTCATTCGTTACATGGGATACCAATTGATAACAATGTGTTCTAGTGTTGAAAATAGCTGAAGTAATTTATAAGGTTTTTTTTTTGAGCTGGTCCATCATATATATCCACCTTGGTCCCGATGTACCGGGACGTGTGTTAATTCTATTCTATGGAGAATTCTTGAGCTCTATTATAATAATAAATTTTATAAATTTATATTATTGGTACATTTTATTCAATAGACCTTACTAATTTATTTAATACTTTGGTAGGTATTTCATTGTAAGAGTAAAATTATAAGTTACTTACGTTAATATGTAAGTTAAAAAATATTATATTTGGGGGCGGTATGTAAGAGCGAAATTAGGTCAATAAAAGTATTTACTGTAGGCCTTGTACCTAAATTTAATCTGAATCTCTCCGCACGCTTATGTTCGAGTTCACAGAGTTAAATGCTATCGTTATTGTCATTATTTTAGACTGTCAATATTTATAACCCTATCCCTGACAGCAAGTGAACAACACAAGAACCTATTTTAAACAATTTTATAAGTGTGAGTGTAACAATGAAAATCGTCTTACTGGTGTTAGGTTTAAATATTATCTGACCCTAAACTATTGTTATATTTTCAAAAGAAACGTTTCATGATTCAAAAGATTTGAGAGAAAGAATAATTTAAAACGATAAAATTTGTCATGGTTGACCGTTATTTTAACCCTATTGGGATTCGATTTAGTGACAGATGATAACTTATTACCCAAAAAGGAGTAGAAACTCTTACACTTCTGACACCTATTTTAGTTTTGAAACTTGGCTCTGACGCGAATGTACTTATGTAATTCACAAACCATGAACCAAAGTAAGATTTATAATCACGAAGTTTCTTTAGATTATGGGTATGTATTATTTCTGTTTAATTTTACAATTTTTTAATTTTTTTTTTTTTTTTTAGAGCTAAAATAGATGCAGCTATAATGAATTCATTAAATAAGACTTATGGTTTTGAGAAAAATGAATCTAAAAATAACACACTACTTGATTTTTTGGTACATATTAACCAAAATAAATCTGACCAATTTAACTCGACAAATGTACATTTAGAACAGTTAAAAGACAGAAACTCTCATTCAGTCGACAATGATATCATAGGAATGATGTGGGAACCAGAATTAGATTTTGTAGATGATCCGGAAAGCTATAATGAATGTATGAATAAAAATGGTCCAATGAGATACATGTGTGGCGTATGTATGAATCAATTTCGCACAAGGTAATTATAATATTATTATTTGCCATATTAAAATTAATAAATATTAATTGATTAAATATTTCAGATGTGCTTTAGATATTCATTTTAGAATACATAAAGGTGAACAATTATTCAAATGTGTTCTTTGTGATAATATATTTAATGAATTAGCTACATTAAAACAACATAGAGAATTACACAACATAAATGAATTGGTTACATGTGGAATATGTGGATTAGTTTTTACAGAAATTTATCATATGATAAAGCATAGAAAATATCATTTTAAAGAAAAATAAAACAACTTGTTGGTCAGTAGATTTGGAAAATAAACATTTTTATTATACAACAAAACTCTTGGTTTCATTTAATTGAAAATTACATTATTCTATTTACTAAACATGAAAATTGGCATTTTTGTAATAACATACATAAAAAACATTAAATTACTATTTCAAGGTCATCTAAATCTTCTTCGCTGGGCAAATTCATCAATTCTGGTTGTATGTAATTAGGATCAATAAGTGGTAAACCTTGATCTTCTCTTCTTCGTAACTCAAGAAAAGCTTGTCTTTCCGCCCAGTTTTTATTGTTATAGTCAGGCATATACGCAAACATAAAAATACCACCAACTATACATAGAGTGATTGAAAAAAATCCTGTTGCATGCATAGCATTTAAGTCTTTCGTCTCATCATCAGTTTCAAACCCATATGATTGCCAGTTACGTTTCGGCTAAAAAAAAAATGTATTTATAATTATATTTCAATTTTTATAATTATTAAAGATGTTACATTTAATAATAAAAGTTAATTCATACTACATTTGGCTTAAAATCTACAAAAATGTATTCAAGTTTTTTTTTTTTTTTTTACAAAAGATAAAATCAAAAATTAAGTAATTTTGAACAAATATAAGATTATATAACTTGAATGATAGAATTGAGAAATCTTCCCAATGATTAATGTTTCTATTTATTAATTTAAATACACATATAATCCAAATATTAGGACTTAATAGAATATATCTGATAAAAAATAATTGGATAACCCTAGATCAAGAATTCTTAACTTTTGAAGGTACATGCCCCCTTTAATATTTTGATGTCATGCCCTCCCCCCTTGTCATAATAAGATTGAATTATGTATAATATATATATTAATAAAATCATCATGCCTTTAATGTAGATTAATAGATTAATATGATACTATGAAAATCAATGAAATTGATTTTAAATATTCAATGAATTTATTTTTAAGGCAAAAAAAATATAATTAGAATTTAAAATTATTAAAACAAATTATATTATATTCACTCAGAAAATATTAAATTTTAAATTTATTATTATTAAGTAGATACAAATTAATAAGAATGTTAAAACCGCTTACTTCCAATAAATTATGATTTAATAATATAATATAAATATCAAAATAAGCAAAAATAATGTTTTAATATTTTGTTGTTTTTTAAAAATGTTCATGTCTCCCTTGAGATTTTATTACAACACCTTTGGGGGACATGCCCCTAGGTTGAGAACTGCTGTCCTAGTTAGAACTGAGATAATATTTTAGAAGTGCTAAACTTTGATATTATAAATTATGCATTAAAGTATAAATAAAAATAATTTTGAAGGTTATTTTAAAAAATTTAGGGGGATATCCCCATAATTCCATCAGTGTTGATAACATAAACGGTATGAAGAAATTGCTATTAAAAACACTTTACTCAACATGATTTAAAATTAGTATTTTGAAAATACTCAAAATATTCAAATACAAACTTCCTCACACTGATAATTGATACTTATTTGTACTTTAAATTATTTTAATTCCTAATAAATATATATAATAAGCATTATATTTTTCTTAAATCTTTTAAAATGTAATTTTCATTCTTATTCATATTGTCATGTAATTATTTCGAATAGATATATTGAGTTAAATTTAATCAATAATAACCAGTAGTGTATTGGTAAATATATTTATGAGTATACACACTAATAAAATATGTATATTAATCCTAAAAAAATGTCCTAGCTTCACTCAACCATTTTTCTCTCTTGCTAAACTCGAATAAATTAAATTAACCCTTTACATGTTTATAACTTCTAATAAGACTAGAAAATACAAAACCACAAGATATATATTTGTCGTGCATTATACATTGCTTAGTGGTAATTTATGAACTATGAGCTGAAAGTCCATACTTTATATAACATTTAATAACATTTATTTTTCAAAATATTATTTAATAAATTAAACTTAAAATACATTAAACTGTAATTAAACTGTAAACTGTACACTATAATCTTCAACAAATAAATATTTCATTCAAACTTTATAGTTCATAAGAATTTTTTCCAATGAGCTATTAAATAAGTTTTATTTGGTTTAAGAGTTATTTTAGAAGTGTATACCCGTAAAATATATTACATTAGGTATAAGCCAAAAAAATTGAAAATCCGCAGACAGGTATACAGAGTATACGTACCAATACACTGTTGATAATAACTTGAATTGTAATTTAAATTTTCTTATTTAAATTTTAATACAAGAAAAACTAGGTTAGGTATATATATATATATATATATATATATAAATACATAGAACTGAGAACATAATTTTGTTGAACTTGTAATTTAAAATAAGTTATGAATATTGCTCTAGAAAAATCATTATAATAAATTACATAAAAAAAATAACTAAAAATGATAAATATATTATTATTAAAACAGCTGTAATAAAAGTAATAAACTATAAAATAAAAGTAGTAATAAAAACAAAATAAAAATTAGTTTCTGAAATTAAATTTGAAAACAATTTGGTATAAATAAACTCTTCATTAAGAACAAATAAATAGATTTAATTTTCAATAGTGTTTTTTAAAAATATTACTGGTTCTTGTTCATTGATTTCAGCATTTGTAACGCACACTTCTTGATTTTTTTTTGATGTAGAAATTTGACGTCGAATTATTTGAAGCAGCTGACCATTTTTTTTCGAAATCTGTGCAAGTTTCACTAATGATTTCATTTTTATGAAATTCATACTACTTTGAAATAATTTAAAAAAAGGTTAAACACTATTTTATACTGTAGAATAACTTACTCTATGTTTTAAACAATATAGTAAAAATAGTAGAATTTTTATCTTTTTTTAGGCATATGATAAGAAACAGCAGCTAACGATGGCTACACTGTACATTTTAATCCGAAGTAAGCGACATCTACAAACATGATAAACGTTATATTGTGTTGTTGATATTTTATTGAACGAATGAAAATTCTGGTTATTACCTATATTGTGAAGTTGTTTTTAGAGGGAAAGCCAAAAGAAACGAACTAGTTAAAAAAGAAACACGCTTTTGTTCTTTTTAATATTTTTGTATATAATTTCAAAAATAATTATTTACTAGTTGTAGTTTTGAATGTGTATTGAACATGCCGTCTGTTGCATTAGATAAGGAAACGTTTTATAAGCGTATAAAACATCTTTACAATTTCTGGAAGGTAATTTTTTATTATTTCTATTACATTTTAAGATACTGCTAATTTTATTTACTCAGAATTGTTTTATAGAATAGAAACACAATTTAAAAGAAATTTGCATGAAACAGCTTTTATTTTTCCTATAATATTTCAAATTTGGAAAAATTGTGTTATTATTTTGTAATTGTAAATTTCTTGTTTTTATGTTAATATAAAAGCTTATAAATATTTCTCTAAATTATGTCCAATGTATTTTATTAATATTTGTTGTTTTAGTTAAGTACTTATAATTATATTTATAATTACCAAATTTAGTTGTGTTTGGTTTTTAATTTTATAACAATTATTAATCACAACAATGTTGATTTTCTCAATTTAAAAAACTATCCTTTATGCTTTGTGTTTTTATTTAGAAATTCTAACTAGTATTACACAACTGAATTTCTGATTCAATATTTACTTATTAGTTAATTATTTTTTTAATGTATATTATAATTATTTATTGGTTGTTATAATTGTTTCAGAATAACAAAGATGAAAATACACAAGCCTTAAATAATCTAGATGCATTTACATGTGCTGTAGGAGTTGATGACTATACTATCTATAGTAAATCATCTTCTTTACAGGTAGATAAATAAATCTGACTATGTATTTACAATTTTAGTGATTTTGTTTTTAATTTAAGTTTGCCTAAAAACTAGGTATAGAAAAATGGTAATATAAATGTTTCATGTACTTGAATATATTGTTGAATAATTTTTTTTTTTTGAAGACTGGTATTTATGGTCTACATCAAGGGTGGCCAACCTAAATGATCTTGCGGGTAACTTTGGAAATACATTACAATACTGCGGGCCACATATAAAATTATATTAGTATTTGAAACAAACAGAATGAATTATTATTGTTTTTATCACCATATTCTGAATCCAATTCTTCCAAGAACTGTTTTTATGACTACTTGCATAACATGGTTCATCAAACTTGGGAACAAAGATTTTGTTGAAGAATCAAACAGTTTGTTGTAATACATTGTTAATTATACGGATTCTGTGTTATGCGGGCATTCCAGAATTTTTTATTAGGACAAAAATAAATTTTTTTTGTACATGTATAATAAATTTCGCAGGCCGCAGGTTGGTCATTCTTGATCTATATAGTAAATGGAATAAACACATTTTTATGAAAAGAAATTATATTTATAGCTTGAGCACTTTGAAATTGATTGAATCTTGAATTTTTTAAGGATTGGTTTGATTTATTTACAGAAGGAACCTTGACCCAGTGTTTGCAGGTTCTTAATAGGATTATCAAGTTGATTTTTCAAGGGCTACTTTTTTATTGGGATTGTGTTTTAGTGTTAAATATTTTCTAAGCTATTGAGGCAGTTTTGTTGATATTTAGGAAATTAAATTTGTGGTAGATTATTATGCTAGTGCCAAACCATGCAGCATTGAGAATTACTCAGAAGCAAATAGACTAATAATATTTTGTAAAGGTACACATTAATGATATTTGATTTTTTGAGATTTTTTTTTTTTTTGTCTTTAAATTGAGCTGACTTGGTTAGAAGTCTATTGAAGATAAGACCAAGGGTTTTAAACTGATGTGTATGAGAAATGACTGAGTGATTTAATGTTAAGAGTGGACAATCCTTTTGATTCAGAAAAAAAAGTGTTATGGGAAAATTGGGTTTTCTTGATGTTTGTAGTCTTATACAAATTTAATACCATGTTAATATTTATGAAAATAAAGTTGTTCATTGTCTGTATAAAATTATTTTTATGGTTGATTTTTTACTATGAAAGAGAGTATTGCTCTGCATTCCTATTAACTATAATCAGTTTTAATTTAATTTTAACAATGTATTGCCATCTATTTTGATCTACCATGGTTTCCAAACTTTGTTAATGTAATTAGCAATAATATTTTGGAAATGTATAAGTTAATCAAATGCTTTAAAAAATATATTTATTATTTATGATATAGTTTAAAATAAAAATTTATAAAAATAAAGCGTATACAGTTTTTATTTTTATTTCAACATTTTTTTGTTCATAATTACCTTTAAATTAATTAAAAAATATGTAATGATAATTATTTAATATTTACACAAGAATTATGCCATAACTTAAAAGCTATATGCTTAATTTTTTATATATTGATTGCTTTTGATAAAAATTCCATAGAGAACACATAGTAATAATATTAATTGTTATCCTCCAGTATGCCAAATAATTATTATTTTGTTCAATTTGAATTTTAATTGTTATAGAATGTATTTTATAATTCTTTTTTAGATTTGGTTATTTGGATATGAACTAACAGACACTGTGTCTGTATTTACAGCTGACGGAATTTATATTGTAGCTAGTAAAAAAAAAGTTGAATTTTTAAAACCTGCTGAGAATGTTAAAGAATCTGACTGTCCGTTTGTGAAACTAATCACAAGAGAAAAAGTATGCTTAATATTTTTATTTAAAAAAAAAAAAAAATATGTTAAAATTAAATTTACCAATATTGATTTAAGTAATATATAGTACACTATTTACTACATTTAAATTAATTTATTAATTGTCTTATAACATGATAATTGGTAGGGTGGCAACGATAAAGATAGCTTTGATAAATTGATAAAAGCCATTAAAAGTAGCAAGAATGGTAAAGTGGTTGGTATTTTTGGGAAAGAAAAATATCCCGGAACATTTATGGATGCATGGAAAACTGAATTTGACAAAGGAGGTTTTGAAACTGTATGAGTTATTAATTTTAATTTTGTTGTTGATATATTAATGGTTTCAATTGTTAACTTATAAAGGTTGATATAAGTTCTGCAATTGGTTATATTTTAAGTATAAAAGCTGAAAATGAAATAACATTAATGAAGAAAGCTAGTTTAAGTTCAGTTGAAATGTTTACAAAATATCTTAAAGAACAAATTATGGAAATAATTGATTCAGATAAAGTAATTTTTTTCTTTATTAACAATTTTTATTAATTTTTAGTTAATAAAAATTTATATTTATGTACATTTAGAAAGTAAAACATACAAAACTAGTTGAAGGCTTAGAAGTTGCAATATCAGATAAAAAGTATTTGCCAGCTAATGTTGATCCATCACAACTAGAATTTTGTTATCCTCCTATTATTCAAAGCGGGGGAAATTATAGTTTAAAATTTTCAGCTACTAGGTATTTATAAAATATTTACTTTTTAAAATTATTTTTATGTTATAATATTCATGTTATTTTTAGTGATAAAAATATTTTACATTTTGGAGTCATAATATGTAGTTTGGGATTACGATATAAATCGTACTGTTCAAACCTTATACGAACAATACTTGTTAATCCTACTGAAGATATAAGAGTATGTAAATACTGTTATTAAAAAGCGCGTAAAGGATAATATTTTGATTTATTTTTCAGTCGAATTATGAATTTTTGATCAATTTACAAGATTTTTTAATTTCAAAATTAAAATCTGGAACTAAACTTTGTGACGTTTATAACTCAGGGTTAGAATTTGCTAAAAAGGAAAAACCAAATCTTGTAGACTTTTTAACTAAAAATTTTGGGTATGTCTTAATTTATTTTTAAAATATAATATATTTTAAATTTATTTAAAATAATTGAAGTTATAAAAAGTTTTGATTTGTTTTATGATAAATTTATTGTAATTTTTTCAGATTTGTTATGGGTATTGAGTTTCGCGAAGGTTCTCTTATGATAGCACCTAAAACCACTGCTATTGTAAAAAAAGGACAAGTTTATAATTTAAGTGTTGGTTTATCTGGGTTAACAAATAAAGAAGGATCTGATAAAGAAAGCAAAGTATATGCTTTATATGTTGGAGATACAGTTTTAGTTAATGAAGTTAGTATTTTACATATTTTAAATAAATTAAATTCAAAATTTAAATTGTTAATATATATATATATAAATACGTATGAAAACCTTGATATAAATATTATAATTAGTTTATTTAATCAAATTAAATTTAAAGATAATATATCTGTAATTTTATACTAAGATATTTTATTGGTTCTAAGTGCCTAAATAAAAGTATTTAAGTATTTTTTAATTTTTTGACCACATGTTGTGATAATTTTACAATTTATCAAATAAACCGGTTTGGATTACAAATAATTTAATTAATAATGATAATTTATAAAATATATATAATACCTAATAAACAATTTATTTTAGGATACCACAGCTACTCAAATGACTCCATCAAAAAAGAAAATTAAAAACATTGCCATATATTTAAATGACAATGATGAAGATGAAGAAGAGGATGATGAAAAAGAAAATGAACCTAAACAAGAACCAATTGTCAGTAGAGGAAAGAGAACAGCAGTCCTTGAGTCTAAACTTAGAGTATATAATTTTTATTTTATTTTTGTGTATGTAATTAATTATTTTTTTAAACTTATTGTAGATGGATTCTTCAAGTGAAGAAAAACGTAAATTACATCAAAAAGAATTGGCCGTGGCTTTAAATGAAGCTGCCAAACAACGTTTAGCTGAACAATCTAGTGGCAAGGAAGCTCAAAAAGTTCGCAAATCTAATGTATCTTATAAATATCGTAATCAAATGCCACAAGAAAGAGATGTGAAAGACCTCAAAATTTATGTTGGTAAGTTTTGAATGTCTATTAGGGTATTATACTGGGTTTCATGAGAGAACATACTGCTTTCACGCAGAACGACTTACTCAAAGGCCAATTTTTCCTACTTTCGCCAAAATGTGGCGATAAGCATGTAAAAAAGTCCTCCAAAGGTATGCGGTAATTATACACTGAATTCAAATCAATTGTTTATAAATATTTGTGTCATATAACTAGTGGCCGAAGAATTGCGCGTAATTTGTAAACAGACAGACTCAAATGATAATTATGATATTTAACACTGGAATACTGCCATTTCACAACAATCACCGGTGATTTGCATGCTTGTCATAACTGGTAGTACTTGGTTATAAATATGTGCTCCACTAAAACTGGTCATTATCCAGTATGTTCTCTTTTGAAACTTAGTATACTTTAGTGGTTATTTACAATTCCGCTATGCTATATTTTAATATAAACGTTTAATATTAAATTGGTTTTTAGACAAAAAATATGAAACAGTTATACTTCCAGTATTTGGTATTCCTGTTCCTTTTCATATATTTACTATTAAAAATATTTCTCAGAGTGTTGAAGGTGATTATACATACTTAAGAATTAACTTTTTCCATCCTGGAGCTGCATTAGCAAGAGGTGAAAGTTACTTTCAAAATCCAGAGTCAATGTTTGTTAAAGAATTGTAAGTAAAAAAAAAAAAAAAATGTTATTTGTATGAGGTATATTCAGAAAGTATGGAAAATTTTGGAATATAAAAAAAATAATAAATACAAGAAAAATATATTATTATATACATGTAAAAGAGGGACTAATATACTACTTTTCTACATAGTCACCAGACAAATTCAGGCACTTAACATAGCGGTATACAAGCTTTGAGATTCCTGTGTCATAATATTCTGTTGCCCATGACCTCAGCCACTTAGTGATGCATACCTAAAGCTCCTCATCATCATCAAAATACTGTGTTGCAACCCAGTTCTTTATTTTTTGGAATAAGTGAAAATCACTTGGCGCAAGATGAGGAAAAACTTCACAGTTGAATGAGTTTAAGAGTTCTTGCTTATGGTTGGGCATTGTCATGCAAAAACAAAATTTTGGATGACAGTTTTCTGCTGTGCTTGTTTTGGACAGCTTTCCGAAGGTTTTGCAATGTTTAACAGTACCGCTCAGGGTTCATACTTTTACCATACTCAAGAAAATCAATAAGAAGAACACCTTGTTTATTTTAGAACACTGTTGCCATGATTGTCATCAAGGAAGATTGCACAGGTTCTATGACAGGATTTTCAAAGCTTGTATACCACTTTCATAAGTGCCTGAATTTGTATGGTGACTATGTAGAAAAGTAGTATATTAGTCCCTCTTTCACATGTATATAATAAAATGTTTTTCTTATACTTGTTTTTTTTATATATGTTCCTTACTTTCTTCTAAATAGCTCTTGTAGATATATATAATATTTTTATACTTTTTAGAACTTATCGGAGCTCAAATACAAGAGAACCTGGTGAACAAATTACAGCTTCTACAAATTTAGTGAATGCATATCGTATAATTAAAGAAGTTCAAAAAAAATTTAAAACTCGAGAAGCTGAAGAAAAAGAAAAAGAAGATTTAGTTAAGCAAGATTCTTTAGTATTATCAGTTAACAAGGGAAACCCAAAATTAAAGGACTTGTACATAAGACCAAACATTGTTAATAAAAGAATGACTGGTACAATTTAAAAATAATAGAACTACTTTATGGCAAACTAAATGTTTATATTTTATATTATAGGTACCTTGGAAGCTCATTCAAATGGATTTAGATATAACTCGGTCAGGGGAGATAAAGTTGATATTTTATATAACAATATTAAAAATGCATTTTTTCAACCCTGTGATGGTGAAATGATAATATTGTTACATTTCCATTTAAAAGTAACAATTGTGAACCATAATATACATAATACAAATGTCATTTTATAAGATTTAAATTAATTTTGTTAAAATTTAATTTTGACAGCATGCTATTATGTTTGGTAAAAAAAAACATTTAGATGTACAATTCTATACAGAAGTTGGAGAAATAACTACAGATCTTGGTAAACATCAGCATATGCATGATAGAGATGATTTAGCTGCTGAGCAATCTGAACGTGAATTACGTGTTAAATTAAAAACCGCATTCAAAAGTTTTTGTGAAAAAGTATTAAATTAAATGTTTATAATTTTTACATTTTATATTAATATTTTTTGAATCATTTTAGGTAGAATCTGTGACAAAACAAGAAATAGAGTTTGATACTCCATTCAGAGATTTAGGTTTTCCTGGTGCACCATTTAGGAGTACAGTACTACTGCAGCCTACTAGTGGATGTCTTGTTAATTTTACTGAATGGCCACCATTTGTAATTACTTTAGAAGATGTTGAATTGGTTCATTTTGAAAGAGTTCAATTCCATTTAAAAAACTTTGATATGATTTTTGTTTTTAAAGATTACCAAAAAAAAGTTGTTATGGTTAACGCTATACCAATGAACATGTTGGATCATGTTAAAGAATGGTTAAAGTATGTTATAAGAAAATATATATACTTACTTTTATGTTTAATTTTAATGCTTTATAGTAAAATAAAGTATAGTAATTTTAATGGAGCATTAAAAAAATTATTTTGAATTATTTTATCAAGTTTTTCCCCTGAATTTGATACAGCATACAATATTATAATATTATTAAATTATTAATATTATAAAATATTATTTATTGTAATATTATTAAATTAATTATAATTTATGCATTGTTGAAATAAATTGTTTACAATTTTTGTTACAGTTCTTGTGATATTCGATACTCTGAAGGTATTCAGTCATTAAATTGGACTAAAATTATGAAAACAATTACTGATGATCCTGAAGGTTTCTTTGAAAATGGTGGCTGGACATTCCTTGATCCTGAATCTGATGATGAAGAAGGAGCAGCAGATGAGGAAGAAGAAGAGGATGAACCATATGAAGTAAATATATTATAAATAATTATAACATTAAGCTACAATTCAAATTAAAGATAAACCAAGTGTCTGTTTGAAACCTACATATATGAACTGAAAACCCTAACAATTTTTACCTTATTAAGGATGGGGTAAAGTTAATTTGTGCAAAATAAAGGTACATTTTTATAATTTTTTTTTATGACAGTTAAAATCTATTTAATAAACCAATGGTACATTAAACAGTATATAATTTGAAGAATATTGTGTAGTATTTTCAAAAATAAAAAAAATAAAGCAATGGCAACAAGACAGCAATTATTTGGAAGCATTTCCAAAAAAAAAAAAATAGAATTACTATGTTGGAAATGTTTTTTCTACTTCTGTATCTACTATCTTAGAACATTTAAACTTATTAACTTGAACTTTTTTATTCAGAATCTTTTTTTGAGAGTTCTCATATTTTTATTTATCAGTTTTCAAATTTAAAAGATTTATACAGCAATGCCATCTATCTGATCTAATGTTTTAATTCTTGTATTTTGGTAGTTGTAATTTTAGTTTTTTTTATGGCCATTTTTAAAGGATAGATAGTTTATTTGATACTTTTAATTTAACTCATAATTAATCAAAATTAATTTTTTTGATTGTAAATAATATATTAATAATTTTTATATATTTTTATATATTTCATAATATTGCAGTCTTCTCACATTTTAATAGGTTACTTGCAGTAATATTATTTATATGCTTTATTTTTAATAATTAAATACATATAATTGTATTTTAATCTTGATTTCAGTAGTTTTGTGGTTGTTTAAAATTGACTGGAAATAGATTTTATAAATATTTTATGCTATTTTGTAAAGGTGTCTCAAAATAAAATTATAAATTGGGTACTCGACTAATACACTACCTATCATAAAATGATACCTACCAAAAAACATTAACTGATTATATAACAATATTAATAAAAATTTATTACTAAATAATTTATTAATTTATCGTTGTCAAGTACTTTATAATATTTCTAACCATATCAAATGTCATTATATATTATTATACATTATATACTATTTGTGTATTATAAATGTGTATTTAGTTTTAAAAAAATGTGTTTATTTTATTTTATTTTTTTTTTAATAAAGAAAAACTAACAATGATTAGGACACATATGTGAACACAACACAGATACAATAATAATATATCTAAAAATAAGTTATCATGGGTCTTGTTAGATCAGATATCACAATGGCTATTAAGTGTAGTGAGCCAGTTTGATCAAGACTGATTCAAAACATTTTTACAACTATGTCACCTTTTGTTGCAGTAATTACACGTTCGTTGGTAGAAGTTTGAATTAATATGAAGAAAACACTAAGTTATAAATGTGATTTTATTATAATACTGAAATACAACGTAATTGTAGCCTGATAAGTTAATGTTGTAAGTTTAACAGTATCGATCTACTCATAAGTCTGGCTACATTGTATCTGAATAAGTATTGGCACTATGTCCCTATTTATACACAGATAAATAAACGTAATACGCAATAGTAATTTAGGACAAGGAAAAGACTCAAGGCTTTTCGTTGTTTATTAAAAACAATAATAATATTAATCTTTTAAAAACTTATACGCAAAACAACTATTCCTTTTTGAGCGGTTAGCTAATAACAAAAATAATATAAATATTCTTACTACCTAAAATACCCATTTATCTTGTTAGCTAAAACCCGTCTCCAAATATAAAAGTATGTTAATAAATAGTTGTTTACGACAACATCCAAGGAAATAAGTCAAGGAAAGGGCTACAAAGTAATTTTAACTGTTATAATATGTTATTTATCCTAATGACTCAAATGTACTTTTCCACAGTAAAATGAAATAAAAGAAAAATTACTACGGTAGGTAGCATATTAGACGAGTACCATGAATTGTTTTACAAATATTTGAAATTATATAAACTACTTATTTTCTAGCCAACTGATGTTGAATCATTTGAAGAATCAGATGATGATGGATCTGAATATTCAGAAGCTTCTGAAGATTCTGACAGTGATGGTAATATATTATTATTTTTTAATCTATTTGGTTTAATTGTTATTAATTTGTGAGGAAATATTAAACATTTTAGAAGAAGAATTAGGTTCTTCTGATGAATCTGGAAAGGATTGGTCAGATTTGGAAAGAGAAGCTGCTGAAGAAGACCGCGATAGAAATGAGTTTCAAGATGAATACTCAAAAAAGAAAATTGGAAGTAGTAGTGGAAGTCGTTTTAAAAGTTCCTCATCACATAAAAAATCAAGTAGTGGTGATAAGCACAGGTAAAATAATTAAAAATTTGGTGTTTATGTACATATACTTCATAATTTTATTAAAATTACTCAAATTTTAAAATTTAATAATTAAAAAATAGGTCAACTAATTAAATGTGGCAACTATAGAGAATTAAAGTTTATGAGTTATAGCATGAAAATGTGGGGAAAGATTATAGAGAATAAAAGATAAGACATCAATATCGAAAAATAAGTTTGGTTTTATGCTATGAAAATAAAATGGAGCCATTATTTTGTGTTAGACAATTATTTGATTAGTTTTGGAAAAAGATGAAAAAAGTATGTTTATAGATTTAGAAAAAGTGTATGGCAGAATGCCAAGAAAAGTTTCAAAGTGGGTATTAATGAAAAAGGGAGGTTCCAAAAATATATATAAATTTGATTCAGAATATGTATAAAAGCTCAAGAACTTGTGTAAAGAGTTAGTGTGGAGTAACAGAAGATTTTAACGTAGGGATAGGTGTGCATTAGAAGTCGGCTTTATAGTTTTGCTAGGAAAAAATCTAGAAGAAATTAATATTAGGTTAGATGGGTGGAGGTTAGCCCATGAAAAGGGATTGAGAACTAGTAGAAATAAAAGAGTATATAGAGTATGACTTTGGAGGAAGATAAGAAGTTGAGGGTTTGAGGTGACTAATGACAATAAGTGGTGATGTGATAGGTGAAGTCGAGAACTTTTAATATTCATTTGTACAAAATAACTGGGGTTTGGGCATTGATGTAAAACATAGAATTAAGTACCGTTAGATGAAATGGAGAGAAGCATTGGGCTATTTTTAAGATAAGAGAATTCCAATGAGGCTAAAAGGTAAATTGTATAAGATTGTAGTGAGACCAACTATGCTATATGGTTCAATGTTGGGTGATTGATAGGAGAATAGAACAGAGTATGAGTATTGAAAAGATGAGAATAGTTAGATGGTTCAATGAATTAATAATAAAATATAGAATAAGAAGTGGATATGTGAGAGGAAGTATTAGTGTTGCATTTATAGTGGACAAGATGAGAGAAAATAGATTGAGATGGTTTGGGCGAAAAACGAAAGGAAACAAATGCAGTGAGAGTTGTTATGAAAATGAACATTGAAGGGAAAAGAGGAAGAAGAAGACTAAAAAAAAAATTGGTTGGATAATACAATGGAGAATGATAAGACGGACGTTGATATGTGTGTAGGGGATGTAGAAAATGGAAATCAGTGGAGGTTTAGGATAAGGGTTCCAATAAGACCAACCCCAAATAGTTGGGAGAAAGGCAAAGAAGAAATAAATAATGAGTCAACTATTGCAAAAAAAAGAATATTGTAGATATTGGTAATAATATTAATTCTTAGTAAAAGTTAGTTTTTGATAATCAATATAAATAAGCTTATTTAACATATTATTAAGTATGATTTTATTTGGACCAAGGTATACAAATTGTTACCACTATCAACCTCTAAACTAGAGAAAAATAATGATTGGTCTCATGGTTTTATAGTAAATGATCACATTAGTTATCTTTTCTTTTCTTTCTTTCTTAAGTTAATCGGCTGCTAGGACTATCCCGTCTCAAAACCCGTTCTCCAACCATCTCTTCATCACCAAATCTATCCAGTTGGCTCTGCTTTCTAAGTCATCTACAATTCCTCTCAAATATATCTTCCCATCTTAATTTTGATCTTCCTAAGGGTCGTTTTCCTACTGAATTCTGTTCCAGCACAATTCTTAGTAGAGAATTCTGGCTCCGCTTTGCATGTCCTGCCCATCAGAACTTTCTTTTTTTGATCGTCTATTATGTTATTTTCATTAAAAATGTTACATTAATTATCACAAAGTTAAATACAGTGGCGAACCATCCCATAAAAGTATGTCTTTGATGCCACTGGCTCGGACCACTTTCAACTTACAAGATACAATGAGTTATTTAAATTTATTGGAAACTACAAACATTAAATAATAGTGATCTTCAGAGTAATATTTTATTTATATTTTTATAAAATAACTATTTGTATTACTAATCTTGTATTATACTATATAAGTAAACAATCTTAAACATAATAGTTAAACTACTGCAATGAACATAATTGATGTATAAAAACATTTAATTCATGTATTTCCATTTAGGATAGACATTAAAAAAAAAAAAAAAATTATAAAAACTTCATTTTTACTGAATCCTTATATTACTATTTTATAAATATAGTATGATTTTCATGTTTTCTTTTTTAATTGTGAAATGTCTTACCAAATAATTTTGAAAATTTCATATAATGTGATTCAATATTTTTGTATTTACAAATTTTATGTAATTTGATATTTTGTTACTTAATATTTTTTTGTAGTCATATAAAAAATGCTATAAGCGTTAGACTATTCACCAGTAAATGAGTCTCCTCACATCGATTTTTTTTATCTAATAGTAGTATGATTTAATTGTATTATATCAGCAAAGGCTGCATTAGTTTTTTTTTTAAGCTTTGAATTTATAATTAATAATTTATTATTTTCCAATTTATCATTGAGATTAAATTCAAGCAACTCGTATTATTGCTGATTTTTGTATACAACAATATTTTTTTAATAAAAAAAAATTTTAAATAGATTCAGAAATTTTTGACAATATAGTATGATAATATTATACATTTTAGACAATCTTCTATATCATATTCAAAATCAAATATTGGTCAAAAAAACAAATCATATTCTAACAGCTATTCAAGGTAAAGTATTATTTTTTGAAGTTCTGTCAATAAGTTTATAGAATTACAATTGGCATTTTGATTCTTTTTAGTTATTCTAGTTTATATTTGATGAAAATAATGAATAATTTTGCTGTATTTTATTAATTAAATGTACATATATATAAATAGAAGTCTGTACAATTTTGGTAGTTTATCATATTTTGTTTTTAAGTTAAAAATTGTGTACTTAGTATTTTATAAGTTAGATTTATTAGTTTATTTTTTTAATTTTATTATTTTTCATAGTAGAAATTAGGTTGAACAATAAAAAAGGTTCTATAAATATACTCAATGAAGAATTAAATGCTTAGTTAAATATCTAAGATAAGAAATCATGATTGAATTGGTCATAAGAGTATAATAAAAAGTTATTAAGGAACTGAGTAAAATTTATCTTTTGGTATTGGTCTTGAGTATTAAAAATTGCCTAGATAACAGAAAATTGTAAAGACAAAAGTTAAGGGATTACCCTTGCTTTTACAACGACCAAATTTTCTAAATGTTAATTTTTTATAAATATTTGAAACTAATGATAACCAATGTGTATTATATATAACAATAACAACATATATATATATATAACAACAATATACATTACAATTAATTAATATCTTCTCTTATAAACTTATAATCAAGAACAATGATTGATATTCGGTTATACCATATTTATTATTTTTCATATGCATGTTCGAAGTATTTTAATGATTTAATTTATTTTTTGATTTCAAATTACAGAAGTAAAATTTATTTGAGTGAATAGCCTTGTGTTTAATGTGAATAGCTTTATTTAATGACATTTTAGGTCATTTTGGATTTAGTATATTTCATAGTTTTTACTTTTGTTACAGTCCATCTAAAAGTAAATCATCATCTCACAATAAATCAAGTAGTAGTAGCAATCATCATAATAATAGCAATCGTCACAGTAGCAGTGGGAACCACTCAAGACATAAGTCTTCAGGAAGTGAAAAACGACGTCATGATGATAGTAGTGATCGTCATTCATCAAAAAAACATAAGTATAGAAGTTTTTAATTTTAAACCATAAAATAATTATGAGTAAACTTAATGTATTTTTTTTTCCAGAAAATAAATTTATAGAAGTATAAAATTGGAAAACGGGATGCATTGAAAATTAAATTAAAAATTTTTAAATTAAACCAAGACAGCTTAATTTTTAGCTTTATTATTCATAATTTGTTTTCTTATATATTTTTTTATAAATATTTTTTTTAGGGTTTAAGTACAATTATAAAAATGTTAGAATTTTTCATGAACACAAAATGTAAAGACCCAAAATCTGTATAAGTTTTATTTTAAAGACCTTAAATATTAGTACTAATAAATAATTGAATACATTTTTTATAATAAAATTCGTGGTTTCATTTGAGTATTTAACACATATATATATATATATATATATATATATATTATACTAATTATAATTTTTAATTTTATTCAAACAAGTAGAAATGACCTAAATAATAGATAATTAACTGTTATTGTTTAGAATATTTTTCTTCTGATCAATTTGTAAACTTTCTATTGCTGAATAAGGTAGAGTAGCACTAACAGTTATTGGAGGCATGCCTGGTAAAGATATTGGAGTTGTAAGTGGCATTCCTGGATAAATATCTGTAACATATTTTAATTATACTTGATAAATGCATCACAGTGTTATATTTATATTTATTCATTTTAAATTTTAGTATTAAATATTTTATCAACATTAAGAATGTGGTCTCACACATGGAAACTATGAGTTGTCTAACAACATTACTCCTTTAAATAGATATTTGTAGTAAGCGTGAAAATGTTAAGCAAAATTAAATTCTCAATGAGTGGTTTCCTGTTCTTAATTAAAAAATTAGGAGTCAACTCAATGAAATAAAAACGAAATTTTTTCAAAAACGTTTTATGAATAAGAAAAAATATAAGTAAATTAACATTTAATAATTACTTGGTTGATGTTGTAATTGATGAGGTGGTTTTACTGGTTGAAATTGAGATGATACATCAGAATATATGTTTTCTGAAAAAAGACACATCAGATATATTATATAAAACAAACTATTTTGTGATAATAAAGTATCTGAAAATTCAGTTTCCATTTGTGTGTAACAAGAGGCACTTATGTATTTACAGAAATAACTAACAATTTAATCATCAAAATTGTTAAAATTTTAAAAAAAGTTACCCCAGTAGGACTAAATCTAATATAAAACAATTAAATACTTTATTTGAATTTGGGTGGTTCATATTTGTATGGATTGTTTTGTTTCCTATTTTATGTTCAACTATTTTAGATCTAAAGATATTAATTGTGTTAATCAATTAATATAATATGTGATAATTAATTAAAAAATCAATCGCCATAACTCATGATATAATACGATTATTATTATTATTATTTGAGTGGAATTAAACACTAACCATGTTTAAATAAATAATAATAAAAAAAACACCTAATAAATAGTATTGATAATATCTGGTAAAAATAAAAAACAACAACTGATGTGTAAAAGTACAAGTCGAGTCCGCGATCAAAAATTTTTGGGCCACCCTGTATAAAATCTATATGAAATGTATATACCATATACTAGAGCAGGGATCTTCAACCCCCGGCCCGCAATCACATTTTAAATTTAGCATTTACATTTTCTCGTTCAATAAAATTATAACAGTTAAGTTATCGCTATGTGATAATATAAATTGAATTACCTACCAATATATAATTATTATTGTCTGTTAGTTCGTAATCGATTGTGAAACGAGCACAATATTCTCCTTTATGTGTAAAAATTTCAATTTCATACTTTTTCTTCGTAATATTTGTACAATATATCGGTGAGTAAAAAACGTAAAATCTCGGATGAAAAACGCGTTTTTCAAGAAAAACGGTCCAATTGCAATTTTTTTAAATTATTAAATTTACTAATTTGTAATTTTAAATGTACCTACCTAATTTTAAAAATTGTAAGAATAAAACTGAATTTTTATATATAATATATGTTTTTACAATGAATTCGGCCCGCAAGATTTAAAAAAATAATATGTGACCCGCTGCGTAAAAAGTTTGAAGACCCCTGTACTGTATTACATAAATAGAATATTATATACCACTTGTATTTATAAAATTACTTTTTAATCGTAAAAATTGTATTTTTACTATCGATGAGAAAGTGTGTTTAGTCGTATTAATATGAATAACAACTCGAACATATTTTTAATACAGTTTTTTATATTAGTGACCGTGTAAATCGTAATGCTTATATAGAATTTGTATGCGATATGTCATCCGGTAAACAATTCCCACCTATTGTATAAAGTGTCTCCAAAAGAACGCAGGATTTAAATCTGCTATAAATTAAATTTATTTCTTTTAAAAAAATATAACAAATATATCATTCTCTTCGGAAGAAGTTAAGGTTTAACAGTGAAAAACAATATCGGGCATATGACTCTCCCTACTAGCCATATTGGTGATTATTCTTTCCATAAAATGTACTATCACTCGATCATACATTGTCCCATCAAGTTCGTTGAGACACGATTAATTTCTTGCTTAAGTTTCAAGACATTTCGAACCTTGTTCTGGTTAACTCATGACTTCATACATCCCCATAAGAAAAAATCACACGGTGTCGAATCATATGATCAAAATGGGTAGCTTTGTTTTCCACGCAATAAAATTAGTTTGTCCAGGAATTTCTCGTCAGCAGAATGATTATTTCTCTTGAAGTGTGACAAGATGAAACCGAACATTTTTTTTTGTCCATTTGGTCCAAATAAGACCAAAGAAAATAACTGAGCTCAGTAGGTATTCTTGTATGGTTTACAACTTGTTACACTTCAAGAGATACAATCCCTTTGCTACGCAAGAAGTTCCTGGGCAAACTAATCTAGTTGCGTGGAGACCAAAGCTACCCATTTCGATCTTGCGACTTGACGCCGTGTGCAGGGGAGTAATTACGGAGGGGGGTATAGGGAATAAATCCTCCCCTCATGAGCTGTATTTATATATCGTCATAAACCTATAAATAGCTCAAATACAATCGTATAAATTATTACGAAACTTAAAAAAAAAAAAAACCAGATTTTAAATATTTATCCGTAAACGTCTGTTTTCTTAAATACACCAAAATATCAAAATGTTCTGTTTGATGTTCACCAACATCAAAAATAGTAATGAGGATCCTAATGTTAAAACTTTAAAAAGATTTTGTGCTACACAATGGGTGCAGCGTTATGATGCGCTAACAGATTTCATTGAACTATTTGCATTCGTAATTGAATCATTAGAAAATATTTCTAATTGGAATGATTCCACTGCAACGGAAGCTAATATACTATTAAAAGCTACTGATTCAGAATTTCTTATATCCTTACAAATTAAGTAATTATACAAGTAAATAGTAATTAATAAATATAATTTATTTTATTTTATAATAAAATATTTTTCTAGTTGGTTTTTACTTTTGGATTACCACTGTGTAAATTGCTACAAAAATAAAAAATTAATTTAAGAGAAGCAGTAAGCCTTGTTGAAGATATTATCATTGTATTAAAAAATATATTAAATTGTGAATTTCACAAATTATTTTTACTTGCAAAAATAAGTGTACTAAAATAAAGTATATTATTACATGAATTATATGAAAAGAATTATGTTTATATTTGACATTTGTAATAGGAGATGTCAATAATTATAGATATAGACTTGAGTACTAAAATAATATCTAAATGACAATTAAATCGAGCAAACCCAAAACTCAATTTAAGTATTGAAGAATACTACAAAGTGTCAGTATTTATACTATACTTGAACTTTTTTATACAACAACTAGAAGAATGATTTTCAATTCATTCTGAAAATTTTGAAGATACCTATGTAAAATTGGGCGATGCCCGTTTTTTTCAAAACAATTGTATACTACGCTTAAATTAAAAGCTATAGCACAGTAATAATTTTATTTAAAAAAATTGTCAGATATAAAAATGTGAAAAAAATTATATATTATAGTATACAATACCTTAGTTATGTAAATTGTAACTATATAAAATTAGTTGATATTTATTAATTGATCCAATAAAAAATTTAAAGTTGTTTAGTACTAGTGTTTTGTTTCTACGTTTACTTTCAATAACTTTAGTTAAAGGAGGTGTGGAGGGCATTGCCCACCACAAGCTTGTCATACAAATTTAATTTGATCCCCCCCCCCCATAAAACATTCTCAATTACAACCACTGGTTGCATGATTTTTTCTTATAAGGATACACTAAGTTACAAATTTACCAGAACAAAGTTCGAAATATCTTCAAACTCAAGCAAGAAATTCATCGTGTCCTTAACAAACTTGATGAGACAATGTGTTATCCAGTGATGGTAAATTGTATGAAAAGAATAATCGCCCATAGGGCTAGTAAGGAGGGTCATATGCCCAATATTGTTTTTCACTGTTTTTCCCTTATTATATTTTATGTCAAAATGGACTTATGCTGAAATGACAACACTCAGACGGCCATGCTGAAATACCCTAAACCCATGAATACTATCATACATTAATTTTATTTACCTGGCTGTACTTGAGGTGGCTGTGATTGAGATATAGGTGTTGCTGAAAAATGGTTCCCTAAAAAAAAAAATAAAAATTGTTCTTCATAGGAATTTTAAAATTTTATAATATTAAGTTTTTATAGAACTTATAGAATTTAACTGTCTTAATTACTTCTTAGCGCAATGTATATAATGGATTACATTTTTAGTACAGATCTCTTATATTGAGAAACAGTGTTTGTATGAAAAATGTAAAATTTGATGAAAAATAATGAGAATTAATAATTAACAGTTACCAGTCAATCATAATTAAAAATGTTTACAACAATATGTTTAATAATTTGTAATATTTTTTTTTTAAGTTTATTAAGTAAAAATAAAACTTAAACAAAAATATAAAGAAGTATGTATTATTTACCAAGAGGCTGGGCTAAAGTTGAAATCTGTGGAAAATTTTTTACTGAAAACATTGGTATTGTACTTGGACTATTTGATGAATTGGCTTGAGATTGAAACACTGTGAAATAATTACTTAGATCTTTAGAACTTGGTTCATCTCTTGTAGTAGCTGTACTCCCTATATCGGTAGGATGATATTGGGAATCACTACTTTGAGGTAAAAACGGGATGGATGACTGATAGGCCAATTCTTGAGTTGTAGATGATTGGGAAGAACATACAGATGTTACAAATACCTCTTGAGATGTAGAGACAGTGATAGATTCTTGCGATGAAAATGATGGTAAGGTTGTTACTTGTGGTGTCAATACAAAAGGTTTCATTGAATCTGAAGTAGAACTCTGTTGGTTTGGACTAAATTGAGAATTAATTACTTGGAATGCAGGTACAGAAGGATTTTTAAATGTCATTGTTTCTGGAGAGAAATGTGGGATGGATATAGAAGAGTTAAAATGAGGAATTTGTTGATCTGTTGATGTGAAAGCAGGTACTTGAGAGTTTGTATTGTTCATAAATGGCGAAGATGTGCTTGGATTGATTTCACTTAAAAGTTCCTGGGTTTTTTCTGGTTCAATAGCAGGCGAACTTGTATCGCAAACTGGAAGTTCTTGTTTGATCATTGGCAGTTGAGATGTTAAAACTGGTGGATTAATTATTTCAGGTACTTGAGACGCAGATGCCTAATATAAATATAATATAAATATAAAAAATATTTAATTTTACAATTTATAAATTTAATTAGGTTTGAGGTTTCATTCATAGACGTGCGTATACCTGTATTTCAGGGGGGTCTACAATACTTTTAGGCCTGTTTTAGTAAAGTGTAAGTATGTTTAATAAATTATTATATATAAATAATTAAATAAACATTACTTTAATTTTTTATTAAATATTGTGGTATATTGAAATTTTATATGTTTTCTTTGAATAGTATATTTTTCTCAGATAGCTTAAATTATTTATGATTTGTACTTTTGTAGTCAATTAAAGCTGTTATATTATCATAATAAGTTTTTGCTCAAAAATTTAGGTTTATTTTTCTATTATGAAATATCATTAATTTTTTACCAAATATTTAAAATAAATTACATTTAATTTGAGTAACATCGGTCAAAATACAGGCCCATTACTCTTGGACTTAGTTGTAGGGCACCATTTACAATATTTCACAGGGTTTCCGGGCACACCCAGTAACCCCTGAACGCACACCTATGAGTTAATTAAGTACATTTTTGGACAAAAAAATTGTAATAAAATTGATTAAAGAAATTTTACAAAGAAAAAATTATGGTTTTTTTAAATAATTAGAAAATAAATAGCTCTATTTTATCAATAAAAATCAAAACATTCAGTTAAAGTAAATATTTTTTTAATTTTTAATTTCAAATGTTATTACTTGTAGATATTGCATGTAAACATATCAATTGGAACTAAACAAAAAATTAATTTATTTCATTATTTGTTAAAACATAATTTAAAAATTCAACACAAATAGTCATGTTTTTCTTATCAAATAAAAAAATTATATCAAGTAATTATTGTAAACATTACTTAAACTGTTAATTATTTTGATGATGCAAACACTCTTTAGCTTACCATAACATTATTAATGACTGCTGGTTTTATAACAGGTGGTGCAGGAATATCCTTATTTTGTGATATTTTTTTAACAGGTATTCTATGAAGATACCCATAACCTATTCCACAGCCCAAACTTAAAAATAAAAAAATAAACTATTATTATAATGGCTATTCTAATCTTCAATTGGAAAGTATAATTACCTTCCTTCACCAGGCCATGCAGAATCGGGTGTAATTGAAACTTCTCTGCAAGTATCCAATTCAACATTATAAACATATAATTTCAATGGTCTTCCTTCATGTGCTTCAATTAACATAAACAAATCTTCACTCTCATGCATTATAGAATCAGATCCTATTATATAATCTGTATGTGATCTAAGCCCAGCTTTGTCAGCAGGAGAGTTTGGATGTACATCCTGAACATTTTCAAATTTTAAAAATTAATTTGAACACATATTATTATTTTATTTACTAACAAGAATATGCCAGACGTTTTCATTGGCCCCAGCAAAGGAACAAAATCGTATGCTTACACCCAATAAACCTTGGCCACCCCAACTACTATTGGGTATAATTTTAACTTCTCTAACTATTTGTGTTTTACTACTGTAAACACTTAATATGAGTTCTTGTCCATCTCCATTCTTTAACATTTCTTTAAGTGTATCATTGTCTTTATCCTTGAAAAAAGTTATAAAATAAATAAAAATACCATTGTAATAATAGATTCATAATAAATATTATGAATTTAATTTGATGTAAACTTATACCTAATTAAATAAAGTCTACCACAAAACTATTTAATAATATATTATAGACCATAAATATCATTAGTAGAACATTTATCATGTATTATTCAAGTTATTTATATACATACATTAAATATATATATAGTGTGTATAAATTTATATATAAATGTACTACCTTGGTCATAATCATTAATTAATATCTGTATGATTTATAGTTCTTATAGCTTATAAAAATTGCAATTTATTATTTTAAACTCAAAGTTATTTAGTATATTAAAACTTACAAGTCTTGTGGTATTAATAGCTAATATAAAATCAAAAAAAGCTTCCAAACCGGCTGCTTGTCCAGGTGAATTATCTTGAACCTATGTACATTAAAAACAAAAGGTAATATATGATTGAAATACATACAGCTCAGTAACTAATCACTTATTTACATTAATAGTACCGAGTTGATAATTAAAATATATTATTACTTTTAAAATATGATATCCTTCTGTTCCTCCACCGGGAATAGGCGTACTATTTGCAGTTCCCATTTTTTTCTCTAATGAAGTTACTAAATTTTTGCAAGTTAAGAGTTACGATTTCATAATTTTTTGATCAAACCAATAATAATTTTTAATAACAAAAAATGTTAATTTAAAGATTCTGAAAATTTAGAGTAAATGACGTGTAACTATGTTATCTCTTATCGATGAATATTATATTGTGGTACAAGTTGTATCACATAATATTATGTTATCATATAGAGTTCAATGGTTGTATCACAGATTATGTGATATCATATAGTTCAATGGATATAACTATATTATATTACGATATATTATCTTTATCTGTTATCTGTATATATAAAACAGTAAGCTGATTGACTGATCTATCAACGCACAGCTCAAACCATTGGACGGATTGGACTGAAATTTGGCATATAGATAGCTACTATGGCTTAGGCATCCGCTATGAAAGGATTTTTCGAAATTTTATTTTAAAGGGTTGAAATCGGTAAAAATAATTTTTTACATGTAATTTGGATATATATATTCATATAATAATAACAATAGCAGTCGACCGATTATGGGAAATATGATACGGCACGGCGGCTTTCCATCTACCTGTACCCTGACCTTTTTTTTGTGTGTGAATTTATCAGCAAGAAGATATGAATTGTTCCATGGCTATATTATTATTTATGAGTTGTATAGAAAACACCGACTAGCTCAATTATACAAATTGCGTTGTCGAATAATAATCTTTACAGCGATTTCGAGGTATTATTTTATTATTATTACCAGCTGAATTACCCGTCGTTGCCGGGCTTAAGTATATAAATGTATTTAACCTGGCAAGATTAAATTTTGTTTAATCTATTGAAATTTAAATGAATTAAGATCAGGGACGGCGCTACACTGGGGCCAGGATGGGCAAATGCCCCCCAAAATCAAATGCTCCTCCTTTGCCCCCCCCCCCTATAATTTAATGTTGAACATTTTAATATAAAATGCATTTTATATTGATTATTGAGCAATTTAGATATGGTTGTAGATAAATTTAATGTGATTAATAAAAATAAAAAAATAATACTATCCTAATAATTTGTAATTATTTATACCTATTCATTTAATACTAATAACTAACGATATGTTGATATTTAGATATAATATAATAATAAAATAAAATAAGTAATGCTAACATAATAAATTTAATTTATTGATTTTTATTTTAATAGGTAATACCAATATGTTGCTATTTAGATACTTAAAAATTCTTCTCTTTATTTCTTTAATTGCAATAAACATAAAATATGAATGTGCAAATAACACATTTTATATAACATAAGTCATATAACCTTATTATCTACAAGTTTATATAAAACATATTATAAGTACTTAAGGTTATACCTTATACCTATTTTGGTAAACAGAAATTTTATTAATTAATTATTTTTGAGATTATTTAATATAATATAAGCAAATTAGTGGGTGATCGAGTAGTGATACATAAATGCCCCACCAGAAAATAATTTGCCCCTGTATCGCCCCCCCCCCCCCCCAATAAAAAATATCTGGCGCCGCCACTGATTAAGATTGTTGAATAATCTTAATCTTCTTCTTCTGTATATGTAAAACAGTAAGCTCACCGACTGTGTAATCAACGCATAGTTAAACTATTAAACGGATCGGGCTGAAATTTAGCATACAGATAGCTATTATGATGTAGGAGTGCGCTAAGAAAGGATTTTTGGAAATTCAATCCCTAAGGTGGTTAAAAAGGGTAAAAGAGATAAAAATTTAAAACTTTTTTTTTGTTCTGATTTTTTAAAATTAAGTTTACATACTCTGTAAAACAAATAAATATTGTCTTAAACTTTATTTTTTGAATTTCAACCCCTAAATTTTGATTTTAAAGGGTTGAAAAGTGTAAAAATAGAAAAAACCGCTAAGCCGGAACCGTTGAATTTATGAGTATGAAATTTGGTCAGTATTGGCGTCCTAAGAAAAAAGGCCGTAAATCGAAAAAAAAAATGAGATACACTATATTACGTTTTATTATTATAGTTGTACAATTCCGTAAATATGATATTATTTATCCAGAAATATGTGTTTATAAGAAAACAATATTGCCGCAATTGTAATAAAATATAATCAGTGCTTAGCAAAAACGCCGTAACCACAGTTTGCTTAGAAAGATTACCGTATGTTTTATTTCAAATGTGGCGTTTTTGATTAGCACTTCCACATAATCTATATTTACGTTTAGGAAACTGATTGCCATAAAGCCGTATATTTAATATATATACTTTTTAAAAATTTTAAATGAAAACCAATGTTGTCATTCATATTGAAACCAATATCTATCGGCCAAGTTGTTTAAAAAAGTCAAATTTTAAAAAAATAAATAAAGAAAAAATAAATTATAAATAAAATAAATTTAAATTTATTTTATTTTAATTTATTTAATTTTTTTTTTTATTTTAAAAAGCAAATTTTAATGCCGATTTTCCACATTACCGGTTTCATTTATTTATTTTTGGGAAACATTTTATATTATTTTGATAATTAGGTATGACTTAAATACAAGACTATATATTATATTATTTTTCTAGCGATAAACTATATTATTATGAATTAAGATCAAGATACAGTCATCCTGACTTGTTTTATTAACCAAGTAAATATTAAATTATAATTATACTTATATATATTTTTATTGTTTGAAAAAGAAAAATTTTAAAAATATTTTGTATATTATCATTGAACATCGGAGATAAAGTAAACATCGAAATTAAAACATCGGTAAACATGAGACATCGATGCAAAATATCAAAACTTAACCATCGATGTTGAACATCTATTTTTTAGCTTAAAACATCGATGTTTTTTTGACATCCCAACGTATATCGCACACAAATTATATTTCGTTCAGTTATCGATAATACTGAGTCGTGAATATCTTTATGTACAGTTTTTATTTTTGCAATGGATACAGAAAATATTGTGTATGAGTATGACCCAAACATAAGTGTTATTCATGGTTCATCAAAATCAACAACCACAGCTATAACTGCAGAAATAGATTTATTAGTTGGAGGCAGTAGCGGATCTACGGGAGTGGATATGGGGGATGGATCGGAGGGGATCTGGATATGGGAGGGCATGGACCAAGAGTTAAAAAAATTTTTTTGCAACCAATTCAATTTTTGCATGCACAAATTAAATAAAAACTATTCTTTTATTATTTCGTAACCAAGAAGGATACACTAGTATACATTAGTATCTAACTTCATATCAGATTACAGATATACACCTCGTATTTATATCATGACCCGGAATACAGCCAGAGTAATGACACAGTTATCAAGAAAATTAAATTTTGTTTTGTAAATTTAGTAAAATAAAGCTTATTACACCTATAAATATTATGTATGAAAATATTTTATACCCCCCCCCCTCCCATGATAAAATCCTAGATCCGCCACAGGTTTGAATTGAAGAAATTAATCGAGATAAAATACTAAAATTATAACTATATAATATATAATATTATGTTTAGTTTTTCATTCGAAAAATAAAGAATTAGGTTTCTCTAATTTTCAGATAATAATAAATCTATAATGGATATATCTGAATTACCTATTTATATTGATGATGGTATAATTGAGATTAATAACGATGTCGAGTTTTTCACAAAATCCGGAGAACTTAGGAAAGAAGAAGAAAAAAGAAAAAGGAAAAAAGAAAAAATATTTAAAAAATGTAGAAATACAAAAAAAAAATAAATTTTGACTTAAAAAAAGATCAATATAAGGTGTTACCATGCTGTGATAAAGACAATTGTACAAAAAAGTGCTTTGAAAAAATTACAGAAGACAGACGATCTGATGTGAACTTTCAATATTGGAATATGACTTGGAAAGAACTTAGGGTTTTCATATTAAGTACGTGTCAATGCGTTGACGTTAAAACACGTAAAAATACACTATCGACTAGGTAACCGTAAAAATAGTTTAAAATTATATGTAAATGATGACCGAGGTATTAAAATACAAGTATGCAAACCATTTTTTTTAACCACCTTAGGCTTTAAAAAAACAAATGATAGAGTTCTCGATACATTAAGACATTATTTCAATGATCAATTAGAGGCTTTTGATGATTTTCGTGGCATTAAATCAACTAAAAAATATTTATACAAACATTTAATAGATGACCATATAGAGTCATTTAATCCGACTATATCACACTATAGGCGTGAGCACGCTTTAAATATTCGGTACTTACCGAGTGACATAACAGTTACGCTAATGCATCAACTTTTTTTTAGAAAAATATCCTGAACCTCAATATACGATTTCATATGATTATTATAGAAATCAAATTTATAAAAAAAAAAATATATCGTTTACTGTGCTTAGAAATGAAGAGTGTAAGGAATGTGAAAGTTTAAAAATTTATGAACACGCAAAAGATAATTTAGTTGATGGTTGTGAAGTTTTCCAAACTTACTCTGTACATAAAAAAAAAAACCGATATTGCAAGAGCTCTGTATCAAGAGCACGCTAAAAAAGAACTCAATAAAAAATCTATTTATGTTACAGTAGATCTCCAAAAAGTTATTATGTTACCACGTGTAGATACATTTAAAAAAGTTTTATTTACTAAAAGAATAGTTGCTTACAATGAAAATTTTATGCCTATCGGGGGAAATATTCATTTTTTTCCATTTGCATGCATATGGCATGAAGGTATTAGTGGACGAAAAAAAGAAGACCTGGTCAGTAAATTTTTTTCATTTTTCCTATACTATCGCGATGCCCAAAAGTTGACAATTTGGCTAGATAACTGCAGCAGTCAAAATAAGAACTGGTGTTTATTGTCATTTTTAGTATACATAGTTAACTCAAGTGATATTTGTGCCCAAGAAATTATTTTTAATTATTTTGAAGCAAGACACACATTTATGTCAGCCGATAGTTTTCACCATCAAGTGGAACTATCTTTAAAACATCAAAAGAAAACCTATGATTTTGAAGATTTTGCTAATGCAGTAGGGGCAACTAATAAAGGAAATGTACACCTAAAAAAAAAATATGAGTTATTCTGATTTTTTTCAATAGAAAGATTATAAGGCACAACAGAAACTATTAAAATCTACCAATAGAGTTTTGTTAAAGGACATTGTGCAAATAAAAGCTGAATGTAGAAAATGTGTTATTTATAAAACAATATAGAAAATATAGAAAACAATTTTGGGAAAATATAACGATATGTAATTAATTGAATTTGAAGATATATATAGATATTAACTATGATTTTAAGGTAAAGCCATTGTAATAATTTTAATCATTTTCTTATTGACGTGTTATAACTAAATATATTAATAATTATAACTAAAAAAATATATAGATACGGCATTATTTCTTCAACCGTTAGTGATCAGTACATTTTGGTATGCTACTTAAAAATTCCGTAATCAGAATTGCGGCATTTTTGCCTAGTAAACAATTCTAAATAATTAATAGCGTGCTTAGTATAAATATCAAAACAATGATATCTTGGTGAAATAAAAATCGAAAATAAAATTGAATAGTGCAATTGCATTTATCAGATATATTTCCATGAGAAACTATGGATTTTACTTTGGAAAATATTATATTTATTTATTTAGAACTACTAAAAACTACTAAACATAAAATGTCATTTTTTCTCAAGATAGCATGGAGGGAAATTACGGCATTCTTACTTAGTACGGTAGAGTAGATTCGTTGCATGATGCAGACATCTGTAAGAAAGGATTTTTAAAAATTCAACCCCTAAGAGCGTTAAAAGGGTTAATAAGTGTAAATATGGGAAAAATAATCTAGCCAAAACTGCTGAAGCTATGAGAATGAAATGTATTGTTTATATATGCATATAAATATTTTGTTTCGCAATGTAGATATTCATTAAGAATAGATTTTTTAAAATTCAACCCCAAATGAGTTAAGTTAAAGGGTTTAAAAGTGTAAAAATGAAAAAAAAATGAAAAAAAAAAGAAAAACTCTTTTAATCAATTTGATTTTAGCGAAAGTTAGAAGTACTCGCGACATTGCCTTAGCTGTAGCATCTTCTAGAATCGCAGCTACGCTGCTCAAGGGTGATCGAACTGCCCATGCTACATTCAAAATAACACTCAATTTAACAACTTCGATCACTCCCGTTTGTAATATATTAAAACAAAGTAATTTTGCGGAAGTTTTAAAAAATACAAAAATAAAATAGTACGGGACAAAATTACAATGAAACATAAGGTTAGTGTTGAGGCTTTAAATAGATATCTAAAGGATATAAGATGAAATAAAAGGTTAATGGGTGGTGTAATGGTTTTGCAGTCTGGAGACTTTAGGCGGGCTTTACCAGTAGTACCAAAAAGGACCAGAACTGATGAAGTTAATAAAGTCATGTCTTAAGTGATCTACTTTGTGGCCTCAGATTTATATACATAAACTGTCGAAAAATATGTGAGTATACTTGGAAGAAGAAAAGTTTTCTGGTAGATTTGCAGATCTTTTACTTGAAATTGGCAATGGTGATTATTCATCAGTTAATGAAATGATAACTATCTCAGAAAATTTGTGCACAGTTGCAACTACGGTTCAGGATTTAAGATCAAAAATTTATCCAGATATTGCTCATATTCATGATAAGCCTATGGAATGGTTGTGTGAACGTGCTATACTCACTGCGAAATATGACCAAGCGGCGGCTATCAATGATACACTGCTGATGTCTTTTGAAGGGTAAGAAAAAGTATATACTTTGATAGGTACGGCGGTGGTCAACATAGACGATGCTACTAATTATCCGGTTGAATTTTTAAATTCATTGAGCCAACGGGTATGCCACATCTATAGTTAAATACCGAATAAAAATCTAAACTATTCATAAGCAATTTGTATAATGATAACAATTGATAATATTACAAGCCAATTGTAACTTAATTATATTATATTAAAATTCATTCTTACTATAATTTTCATTCACTAATTTTTGTTTTGTTTCACTGATATAAATGTATAAAAAAAAAAAAATTCTCTAAATATACATTTAATATAACAATCTTAACCCGTTATAAAAGCTCTCAGGGTATGCTACATCATAGGCTTATTCTGCGTGTGAGCACACCTATTATGTTGTTGCGAAATTTGAAACCACCTAAACTGTGCAATGGGACTATGCTTAAAGTCAAAACTTTACATCGCAATATAGTAGAAGCCACAATTTTAACGGGATGTGCAAAAGGGGAAACTGTGTTTGTACCACAAATTCCTTTAATTCCAAATGATCTTCCGTTCGAATTTAAACGATTCTCAAGTCTCAAGGTCAAACTCTCAGATTTGCAGGAATAGATTAGCGATAAAACTGTTTTTCACATGGGCAGTTCTACGTAGCTTGCTCACGCGTAAGCTCACCTAGTAGCTTGGTTATTTTGTCGCGTACTAATAGATCAGCGAAGAATATTGTCTATAGAGAAATTTTTTAGATAACATTTTGAAAAAACTATTAGTAAAACATTTATTTTAAACCTTTACAGCAAAACTAATCGCCAACAAAGCTACGGTCGCTAAAAACTAACTTACAGAATAGGTTATGTCACAGTGCTTTCCAAATTTTTTCGACTCATGGCGCCTTTTTTGATCTAAGGTTTTTTTCAGGATGCCCTTCTCCAAGCTATAGACGAGCGGATCACTGCAGCTAATTCCACGCTCCGCACGCGCAGGCGCACATCATTACTACTATCATCATATCAATTATTAATACGAGTGATAAGCAAATTGTTTATTAGAAAGGTACATAAGTGCAAAATGTGTTAGGTACTATAATAAAAATAATAATGTAATATTTAATACAATTTCGAATTGTGATATAAAACAAAATAATATTGTTAATGTTTGAAAATTATTAATTTTAAATTATTAAATAACCCCTTATTTATTAGAATTAAACTCAGTTATCAGATTATTCTTAGTTATTATATTTTATAATGTATTTTATGATTATTCAGTTTGTATTCAACGTTTTTAGTAATATATACATTTTCTATCTGTCCATATTATTTATTTTCTCTCTTTGTGATTTTTCAAATATTATTAGTTATAACCATACTCAAACATTATATTTATTAGAAAAGGTACATATGTGCAAAATGTGTTACTCTCAATGCACATCTTGTCATATTAATTACATAATATATAATACAATATATATTATTTTAGTTCTTAGTTTTAGTTCTTTAATATTATACAATAACCCATTTAAATATTAAGTCATACATTATAATCTTACTGTATAAATTTACGTTTTACGGAGCATTTACCGAATATATAATTTTTTTAACACATAAATACTTCATACATACAATCTTGAAACTAAATTTTTTTTCTACTTCTCTAGGGCAGAAAACTCTTTACAACAAAAAAATGTTTGGTCCCAAACAATTCCGTTATAGAGAGATTTTACTATATATGATTATTAATATTATAGTACTGTATAATAATGTAAATATTATTACAAAATAATCCAGCATAATATATTATATTTATATAACATAATTTTAAAAGAAACAAAAAAGATAATTTTTTCAGTATATATTATATTAGCATATGGCCTTGGCATACTAAATAAATAAATAAATAATAGTAATAATAACAATAATAAATAAGTAAATAATAAAAAAAGAAGTAGGTAACTAAAAACTAAGAATTTGGTATCTATTGAGTTAGGTTGTCTCATATAGTTTAAAGAGTAGTTGAAAACAAAACCTACTATGTTTGTCACAGATCAGGATCTTCTCGGACAACAGGTACAGGGAAGATAATGAAATGGTCACAAACCTACAAAATTGGTAAGATTTGTCCTGCTGGAATGATGACTACTAATATTGACGGTCACATAACAGTAGAATTTAGAAGAACCCGTGTAGGCCATGCATTAAATATGAAATTTTTACATCTGTCAAAAGAAGAAAGAGATGAACTGGCTGGTAAAATAAAATCAGGTGTGACTTGAACGGATTTTGGACGATATTCGAAAATCTGTAACTTCAACAGAAAATGTCAACCGTTTCCAAGCTGTGGACAAACGTGATTTACATAATATTATAAGGGATTATGACCGGGACAGAGACATTGTACACACAAATGACGCTTTTAGTACAGAAATATGGGTACAAAAACAAATGTTACTCAAAGAAAAGTCACCAGTAGCATATTTTAAAATGCAAGATGGTGAGAAAGAAGGTTCACTATTCAAAGACGATTTTATAATTGTAATAATGACACCATATCAAATAGATGTTTTGTCAAAATACGCAACTGACAGAATTTGCGTTGACAGCACCCATGAAACTACCAGTCATGACTTTCAGCTCATAACGTTACTCGTAATTGATGAATTTGGAGCTGGTTGCCCAATTGCGTTCTGTATAAGCAATCTGAAAAAAAAGATAGTGAAATAAATATTGATAAAAACAGAGCGACGTCAGAATTTGAAGAGCACAGTAATCATGTTGTCCAAGAATCTCAAATAACATCGGTAAATCAAAAATAATCGGTTTCCATTTCGACTCGCTTTACAGCTTTAATTAATGTAACAATAGGAATCGCCACCACTGCAACAGATGAAGCAAAATTAAAAGGCATTAAAAAGTTAGATGAATTAATAATGATTTTACAACATGGTCAGATAGATTCCACAGGTTCTTCTGGCCCTGTTTTTTCAAATTTAACTAACTACCCATGACTAATCATAAGGAAAATATTATACCCGATATTTCATGACGGCACGGTGTCCCTGTACAGACATCGCGGTGCATATTTTGGAAACCGATGGGTTATGATAATAATTATTATCTTAAAAACTAAATAAAAATATGTATAAATAAAATAATATTTCAATAATCTTAATTAATTTCAATTTCAATAGATTAAACCAAATTTAATCTTGCTAGGTTACATAGATTTTTATACTTAAACCCGGTAACGACGGGTAATTCAGCTAGTATTAATTATATAATTGTGGTCGTACCATACAACACGATGGTGTGACCAAAAGGTACCTATACTAACGAGTAATAGAATAAATATTTAAATTTTCATGTAATAATTATCTATCAAATTATCTGTTTCAATTTCGTAGTTTTATAAAGGAAAATCGTAAGAAAACTTATATTCTTTTTAATCATGATTTACAGAATGATCTACAATAATAGACTACTAACTTACTTTTTTATCTGAGATTTTAAACCAGGGACTGAGACCTTAATGGTTTTAACGGTTTAGGTAGGGGTTCGGGTTTTTAAAATATTTTTTGAAGGGTTTAGGTTAAATTTAGGGATTTTAAGTTTTAAAATTTAAGTTCCGGTTCCGACCGGTTTCTAATCTTTATTTTTGTACATTATTTTTTCAAACTAGAAATTTTAATACAAAAATATATATTGTATACTATTGTTTAGTATTTGCAGGCGTTGATTAAAGTATTCATATTAATGTTAATTTTAACCTCGGTAATAAAAAAATAAAAGAGTTTCTCATGTGCTTTGATAACAGATGTGTTAATCTGGGTAGATCTTTTTATTTCTGTATCTTTAACCAGCATCTCCTCATATATATATCATGGTGGGAATTCAGTTGCCTTTTCAAATTTGTTCCATGCTTTCCCTTTTAAAATTATAGGAACATATTTATAAATATTTATATAATATCTGATTACCTAGCTATATCAATTAGATTTTCAAAATATAAATATTTAAGGAATACAATATACAAACTAAATTAATCAAAATAAAAATTATTTAACTTTTCATAAGTAATCTGCTACAAAGCTACACGTACAGGTAGAGCAATTACTGGTAAAATCATAGGTACTATTTTTTATTTTGTAGATAATCACATAATATTCACATTGGGTATTCTTAACATACTAGCGAGTAGGACCTGAATAAATTACTTAAGACTGCACTATTATAGTTGATGGTATAGATAAACTATAAAGATAATGTCTTGTCTATTTACTTGAATACTACATAGTTACCTACCATTATATTACCATATTATTTTAATTCTTTTGTCAATGATTTTAAACTTAAATTAAAATTAAATGAAACAAAAATATGTAGCTACTTACTTTTATTTTTCCATTGCAACTTTTACAAACTGACTCGTTGGATTTCTTATCGTAAACAAAATATTTATAAGCGCATGACACGGTATGACGACCCATAATTTTAATTTGATACTTTTTAACTAATAAACGTAGACTGCGTATTCATGCATCGGCGACTGAATAACAAATATAGCAAATTCACCACTGAGCACCGATATTCGATAATAATTAATAACGATAATACGATATGCGTTTGTACTATGTTTACGTGTAGATATGTAATAAAAATAAACACTTTAACAACCCAGTGTCATTTTTGTAATTGTAAAAATAACTTATGTGTCCGCAGAAATGATCTGTTATCGACATTATCGTGTAACATATTCATAATATATATTAATATTTCTTAGAAAATAATATTATATTCATTGGTCGACGGCCGAATATAACAGCGTAAATACTGTATAATATATTATAATAAATTAATATATATATATATATATATTAATATAATATAAATTATTATATGTAATTATTGTTTCTAAATAATATATCTTTAGTTTAAAGAGTAATTTCTTTCGATTTCAATAGGAATTTGTAAACAGTAAAAAACCCTTAAGAAAACCGGTATCTTGGTATTGTTTATAGGTTTCGGTATTGGTTAGGGTATATTAAAAATATAAAATTCAGGTAACGGTTATCTTCAGTTCTTTAATTTACAATAGGTTTTAGATTCCGTAACCGGTTCTTTTCGGTCCGGTCTCAGTCCTTGTTTTAAATAGAATATTATTTCAAATCTCTGCACTTAGAGCCGTCCTAAGGATTTTTAGGGCCTGGAGAATATTAATTAGGAGACTCCTTAATCTTCACATTAAAAAAATACACACCAAGTTTGCAATATGTTAATAAATATAGTTTTTTGAACTTTGTTACTTTACCGGACACCCTTTTTTTTTCGAAAACCTAACTATTTTGACGTTTTAAAAATGATGGTGAAAAAAAAATTGGTGGAAAGCGTTAGTTTTTGAGTTATTCATTTTTGAAAAATAAGAATTTTCAACGATTGCATATATACGCTTAAATAGATAATATTCTAAACTCTAATTTTAGACTCATAGTCTAATGGTAAATGACTATAAACCTAAGCTTAAGGTACCTTATCTGGCTCTAATCTCTTATCGTAACTAACATTTTTTGAATCTATTTTCGAAAAATCGGAACTTTAGTTTTAAAAATTTTCGGACATCACTCATTACACCTGCTTAGGTGCCTGATTGAAACGATAAGTATTACTGTACTTTAAATTAACTGCATGTCGTCCATTATATTTAATTTTTTTGCTTCCAATAACTCTGCAATATTCTTTACTTTAAACATGACGTTTTTTTTAAAAACTATAGGGTACAAATAAAATCTAAATCTAAAATTTTTTTATACATTGCCATTACCGTAACGTAAATCAGCGAACGAAATAAATTATGTGAACGAATCGTACTAACTTTTTGAATCTAAATTATTTAGTTCACTAAATTGATTCGTTTAGATTGAACGAGTCGTTCACACGTACAACCCATCCCTAGTTCAGTATTATCACAGATTATATGAATAATATATATACAGTGAAACCTTTATTAATGGACACCTCTAAATAGTGGACCCTTCCCAATAGTGGACACTTCTAAATTCCCCGCAAAAATGTATGCGCATAATAGGAGTTATAACCTCTTAGTAGTGGACACTCCTAATAGTGGACGTGGACATAATAAACTGGTACCAAATTAAAAATTACCTCTCATAAATGGACACAATACATGTACATTTCGAAAAAGTTTAATAAAAATACTATATTTATCTGTTATATATTCGTTCATATTTTATCTTACCTTAATGATTTTCCTATTCGAAAAATTACTAATGGTTCGGTTATGTGTTCGGTCGTTAGTTGTGTGCAGCACATTGTGTGAACACGTACCTGCGTTAAAATGAATAATAATAAAAGAAAAAGATTGAACTTAGAAGAAAAATTAAATATTATTAAAACCAAAGAAACAGAAAATCTAAGTGTTCGTGTTTTAGCAGAACTATTTTGCATAAGCAAGTCACAGGTAAATTTAAATATTTAATTTAAATACATACATATTTTGTTTTAATTTATCTAAAAATCATTTAATGAAAAATACAGGTGAATAACATTTTACAAGATGCGTGTAATTTGAAAAAATATTACGCTGAGAACGGCAATGAAGATATGAGGAGAAAATTTTCGAAGACATCGGATGGAGCACTTGTAGATAAAGTTACATTTGAATGGTTCTGTAGAGCCCGTTCATATAATTTACCTGTTTCTGGACCATTGCTCCAAGAGAAAGCACTAGAAGTTGTAAATGAGGTAGGTTTAGAAAATTTTAAAGCTTCAAATGGTTGGCTTGAAAAATTCCGAGAACGTCATAACATTTCTTTTAAAAATATATGTGGTGAAGGTAACTCTGTTGATACAAGTGTCGTAGAAAAGTGGTTAGAAAAATTGAAAACATTAATTTCAGATTATGAACCAAAAAATATATTCAATTGTGATGAAACAGGTTTATTTTTTCGAGCACTTCCTGATAAAACATTGTGTTTAAAAAACGAAATTTGTCGTGGAGGTAAAATAGCTAAAGATCGATTAACTGTTTTACTATGTGTAAATATGATCGGGGAATTTGAAACTCCGTTAATAATTGGAAAATCACTAAAACCACGTTTTTTCAAAAGTGTAAATGTATCAACGTTAGGTGTTAATTGGAAAGCTAACCGTAAGGCATGGATGAATCGAGATTTAATGACAGATTGGCTAATGTGTTTTAACAGAAAAATGGAGATGGAAAATAGAAAAATTATTTTATTTCTAGATAACGCTAGCTCACATCCTGATACATTAAACTTAAAAAATATAAAACTTATATTCCTACCTCCAAATACGACTTCGATTTGCCAACCACTAGATCAAGGAATTATTAAAAATTTTAAAGTTCATTATCGCCAACGATTATTTCGTCATATTTTATCTAGAGTTGATCAGAATGTAGAAAACAAATCTATAAACGTTTTAGATGCAATTTTTTGGATAAAGTCCGCATTAAAAAATATAAAACCAGAGACAGTCAAAAATTGTTTTAAAAAGTAGGGATTTTTTTCGTTCGATACAGCAGAATATGTATTGGAAAATGACAATGTTGCAAATTTGGACTTATTCTCAGAACTTGTACCGAGTACTATCGAAATTGAGGACTATGTTTCTATAGATAATAATATCCTTACAGAAGACAATACATTAATCATATCAGATATAATCAATTGTAATCTAGACAATTTTAGTGAAAAAGAAACCGAACAACTCGAAGAACAAGAAGAAGAAGATGAAGACGATTCGATATACAATCCAACGTTTGAAGAAGTTTGAAAAACAATAAATAATTTAAAAACATATTTTAAAAATAAAGAAGATGAAATCGCATTAACAATGGTAGCCAATTTACAAATTCATTTTGAAGAGCAGAAAAAATTACAAAAAAAATTACAGATTTTTTTAATTTTACATAATCATTAAACATTTTTATAAGCATTTTTATACTACATAATTTTTTAATACATACATACATACATTAAATATACATACATAAACATACATATTTACAGTGGCGTATTTAGGGAGGGGCCCATAGGGGCCCGGGCCCCCCCCCTTGGCCCGTGTAGTACATATTATAATAGTATAACACAATACTACTCAGTAATCGACACTCGTATTATACTTTAATACTTTATAATGTATGATTAAATAATGATTTGATATGAAAACCAAAATAAAAATAGTAAATTGTTAATTCGCATTATTTTGCAATACCCAGTAAAATATAAATAGCAAAAGATAAAATCGATAATGGATTATCGTATCTAGATTCTAGACTAGACTGTTTCTCTGGAACCGTTCGATACCGCACACGCGTTGCTCAGTTTCAGTTGCTGTTTAATTGCCGATAAAACACAATATAGTGTGATCCTAGTCTAATCGTGTAGTTGTGAATAACGTATTCTTTTACTTGTCAATGCATTGTTTATAAGTTATAACTTAACTATCTACTTGTGTATATATTTTAATATTTGTATAAATTGACAACCGAATTTAAAAATAATATGCAACAAAATAAAAGAACATCGAAGATAACTAATTTTTTTAACTCAACACAAAAAAAAATTATAACAGAATCTAACGACGTCGTGGATGACGGACAGCAGCAGTCACAGTCTGACTCACAGAGACTAATTTCAACGGAAATCAAGAAGGTATTATATTATAAAATAAATAAGCAAGACTGTAGGTATATACGCTATACGTATTGTCGCAATGATACTATTGTGTAGTATTTGAGTAATATGACGTTTAGTTTTTCAAATATTAAAAATCTTAATGTCTCAGAGATTGCGCTAAAGAAATATTAGAGCTGCACATACTTTTTGTTTTACAGAAGTAAAAAAATTTGATCATTATCATATTATAATCATAATATTAATTATGGAATAGCATGGACATAGCAGTTTTAACAAAAATAAAATAATACAAATTATTGTTTTTATTTTAAAAAGTTTAATAATATGACACCACTCATGTATAGAATTATAATAATTATTAAAACACAGTTTTCATCAAATATAAATTTTAAAACTTATAGAAAACCTTGTATTAAATTTTCAATTCTTAGCTATGAATACTAAAAATGTAGGTTTAATTAGTATTGTAATATGTAATACGCTTTTGTTATTATTATTTTAGAAATCAGGGCATTTGTATGATATTGCCAATTTTGTGGTCAAACACACTTTACAGTCTTCTGAAATATTTAATTGTTTGAAATTGACTTGGATACCCGACCCAAAGTATGATTTTCCTATACATGCAGAAGGCAAACATAGCAGAAAATTTCAATATAAGTATTTAGAAATATTTCCATGGTTAGCTTATAGTGAGATTAATAAAGGAGCCTATTGCAAATGGTGTGTTGTATTTGCTTTTTCAGGCGGTGGATCAGGCAACCAGGTATATTACACAGAAAAAAATAACTATTTCCCTTGATTATTTATAAATATAATAATTTTATAATTATTTCTTGTAGTCGTTAAATAATCTAGTAAGAGAGCCGATGACCAAGTATAAGAATGCAATGGCTGATTTAAATGAACATTCTAAAACCAATTATCATATGATCTCTAGTCAAAGGGCAAAAGACTTCTTAAAAAACTATGAAAATGGAGACCAAACAGCGGTAAACGTACTTCTCAGCAATCAAAAAAGCACTGCGAAGATCTTTTTTCGAACATTAAAACACTTTTACAGTTGTTCTCCACACTACCAGTTACTTCTGCCACTCCAGAACGCACGTTTTCTACTCTTAAAAGAATAAAAACTTACCTGAGATCAACAATATCCCAAGAAAGGCTAAATGGTTTGGCTTTAACAAACATTAATAAGGAAGTAAATGTAACTATGGAGGAAATAGCACAAGATTTCATAAAAATCTCCACCAGGAGAATGCAATTACAAGACTGGTCAAAATAATAAACATTACTTAAATTGTACATGCTTTAATATAAGTACTTCAATTGTCTTAATCTTAATTAAATATAAAATATAATATACTAAAACGTATGATTTTGGCGTTATATTTGGTGGGCCCCTCCCTTGAGAGATTTCTGGCTACGCCACTGCATATTTATATTATAATATAGATACATAATAAATAATAAATTAATATTCCAATGTATATGTTCATATACAGTGAACATATAACCTGCAATTTCCTATAGTGTCTAGTAATTTTTTGCAAATGTCCACTAAGTAGAGGTTTTCTCAATAGTGGACAACTCTCTATAATGGACAATTTTTAATTCCCCGTGGCTGTCCACTATACAGAGGTTTCACTGTATATATTATATTATATATTAATTATATAAATATAATTTATATTATTTATGTTAATAAATAATAATAATTAATAATATTAATAATATTTATTATTACTTATAGTATTTATATTATATTAATTATATTAATTATATTATACATATATTATATGAATATTATATTATTTTAATATAATAGATTCATATAATCTGTGGTATTATTGTTTCGTGGTGGTAGTACAGAATAATATCCACAGATAAAATAATACAAAATTTTATTTAATCTGTGATAATCACAGATATGTATAATAAACATTATTATACATATCTGTGGTGATAATATAGTCCGCATTTCACTGTTATCAACTTGTAAAATATTATTTTGATAAGAACACACACGTGGGCTTGTAATTTGTATCATGTTATCACAGCTGTCGGTTGTATAGAGTTGAGTTAATAATTATATTGTTTTGTGAGCAAATCGATATTAATTATTCTGTTAACGATTAAGTGCAATTTATTTTACGTTTTCAGTTACCTACAATATAATTAAGTTATTATAATTATTAGTATTTTAAAAAAAAAATTTAAACCAAAATGACCATTTTATGTTCAACAAAATGTGGGCGGAATGCTGTTCTTAAGGTATAACTAATGAATAATTTGGTTTAAATTATTAAATAATAATTTTTTCATCAACAGTAACTCGGCCATTGTTGAAATAACTGTTTAGAATTGTTAAGATAATATTTATAGGTTGTATACTCAGGCGCAATTTCAATGAAAAAACTGGGGGTGCTGAAGCCCATCTATTTCGTGTTCTTAATGGTTATATACATCTGCAACCCGTAAAGTTCAACAGTTACTAAAATATTTGAATATTTCTAAATTTAAATTGTTCACTTTGATTTTATATTTTTATTGTGCATATAACAAATTACCCGTCTGTAAACACAAATTTTTCATCACATGATCACTTTTAGATTCTAAGTAAAGCGAAGAATATTATGGTTTTATAATGATGTTCGAATTTTATTTTTTTAACACGAAAAGCTTAGAAATACTGGTCCAAAAGTTTTTTCTAGGAACTTTTTGAATCTTAATAATTTTATTAGGCATGAGAAATAAACTTTCCTAAAACGGTAAAAATATGCTGTAAATTAGATTTTCACTTTTCAAATTTCAGTTATTTAGTCATAATTCCAAAAGTAATGTGGTTAGAAACTTGAAATTTTTACTCTGTAACAAAAATATTTTTTTCGTATTTGATAACATTTTCAAAAAGTGATTTTGATTTAAATATAGAACTTTAAAAATACCTAATTTTTTGAAAGTATTTATGTAATGAAAATTTTGTTTTTGGATATTAAGTGAAAATTAATATCACCATACTTATTTATGAATACTTATTTACCGATTCTGTACATTTTTTAAAAATCGTTAGTTTGAAATTTATTTCATAAGTGTTTAAGTCAATTATTATACCTACAATTTTTACATCAATTTTTAACATTAAATGTTTATTTAAAAAATTTGGTCCATTTAATCATAATAAAACTTTGAATACAGATAAATATTTGGTAAAAAAAAAAAAAAATTTCTTCGTCAACAATAAAATTATTGAAATGGTTGATAAAAAAAAGAATCTACCGATAATTAGACTAAAAATGGTAAAATATACATATAAATGGTTGATTTTTATATTGGACCTTTGCTCAGAACTGTTTTGTTAAAGAGATGACTTTTTTCTTTAAAACTCAGTATATTTTCTACTAGGCTTGCCACTTTCAAACCATCATATTGAATGACTCTTTTTATTTTGATATGAAACAAAATAAATATATCATTTTGTAATTGAAATATTTATTGGCTAATTTAAAAATACATTATTTTTGTATATAACCATACTGATTAGATTACCATAATATAATAATATAATCTACAATATTATAATATGTTTTATTATTAAATATTAATTATTAATTAAATTATTATTAAATAATATAATATTAAATTTTATTTTCTCTTAGCTTCTCAACTTCTATTAACCGGGAAAAACTGAATGATTGGCCGGGACACCGAGATTAGTGACTAACCTAGTAGAAATATCCTGAGTTTTAAAGAAATTATTAGTCTTTTCTTTATCAAAACAGTTCTAAGCAAAGGTTCAGTATAAAAATCAACCTTTTATAAGTATACTTTACCATTTTTAGTCTAATTATCGATAGGTTTTTTTTTCTTTACGAAGACATTTTTTTTTTCAACTAAATATTTAACTGTATTCAAAGTTTTATTATGATTGGATAGACCAAATTTTTTTAATAAACATTTCATGTTAAAAATTGATGTAAAAATCTTATGTAAAATAATTGATTTAAACGCTTATGAAATAAATTTCACACTAATGATTTTTAAAAAATTTACAGTATCAGTATAACACTGATGTGTTGCCGACTAAGTCCAAATGTGTTGCGTGTAGTAATATTAAATAACACAAAATGTACATTATTGACACTATTTAAAAAAATTAATAGGTATTTGATATAATTTCTATGATGAATAAAAATAGATTATCAGATATCGATATTAAATAAATTTTATCAGTATCGTAATTCTAATTGATAAATGTTGGTTTATCGATATTTATTTATAAAAAGTGTTTACTATATAGTATATTTATATTTTACATTATCAATTAATTATAAATATTTAATATTACCCATTCTTATTTTTATTATTATATGTCACAGAGTATGAAATATTTTAATAATGTGTCGCCATAATACTAAGGACGAGGAACATAGATTTAATGTATAAGATTTATGATATTTGTAATTTGCAACTATGTATAAGATATAAAAAATAGGTAAATATTTTTCAAACGGTATTTATTTAAAAAAAATTGCAATATTTATTATATATTAGATGTAAATAATTGGGTATAAAATTTATATTTATTATAGTTTAATGTTGGTAATAAAATTGCTAGCGATATAAATAAAATAAATAGTCTTTAAAAATGTTTAATGTGTGTAATAGCTATTACCAATGCACATAAAGATATGGAAGAATTATATAAATAACAACTTATAATGTATTGTATCTGTATATCTATATTATATATCTTTGTTTAAGTTCATCTAGATAGATTTCATACTTTAGGAATCCATGAATTTATTTATTATTATAATATTTAAACAATGTTATTTAAAATTATATTTATTTGTAAATATTTTAACTTTTTTTTATAATAATAATTTATTATATTGAATTAAATATTATTATTAAAGTTTTAACTGTTTATTATGTATTTTATTATAGCGCCCAAAAACTGGTGATACATTATGTAAAGAATGTTTTTTTTGGGCATTTGAACTTGAAATACACAGCACAATTATCAATGGTAAATTGTTTAAAAAAGGTGATGTTATAGCAATTGCTGCTTCTGGAGGTAAAGATTCAACAGTTTTAGCTCAAGTTCTTAAGACTTTGAATGAACGTTATAATTATGGATTAAAATTAGTATTACTATCTATAGATGAAGGCATTACTGGTAATATAATATCTTGTGAACATTTTTTTGTAATTATAAGTTTATATTAATGTTTACTTAAAAAATATTTTTGATACCATTAATTTATAAAGTAGATAAGTTAAATACTTATTTCTGTTGTTTAGAATATGCTATTACTAAATTAATACTTTTAATAATTTGTTTGTAATTCACATTATATTTATTTTGAATTTATTTAACCATATTTAAATTTTTTGTGTATTTAATAGGTTATAGAGATGATAGTTTAAAAACAGTATTAGAAAATAAAGATGAATATCAAATGCCATTGAAAATATTATCATATCAACAGTTATATGGGTGGTCAATGGATAAAATAGTTGCTGAAGTTGGACGTAAAAATAATTGTACATTTTGTGGTGTATTCAGAAGACAAGCTTTGGATAGAGGTGCAATGTTGTTAAATGTTGATTGTATTGCTACTGGTCATAATGCTGATGATATAGCTGAAACTGTTTTGATGAATATTTTGCGTGGTGATGTGGCTAGATTGCAAAGATGTGTTAATATTATAACCGTAAGTATTAAAATAGTTGAAATTGAATAAAAAACTCAACCAACTGCAATTTTTTGTATATTTTATTTTGCAATATATATTTGAAACCTTTAAATTTCCTCAATACTGTGGTGTCCTCCAGCTATCTAGAATAATTTATTTTTTATAAGATGAATACATTTTGCTTTCTTAGTTCAGTTTGAATTAAAATACTTATGTTAAATGAACAATGTGTCAATATAAAGAAATAGGTGTTTCTATAAGTGTACCATAATATACTAAAGGGTTGCTAACCTTAACAGACAAGTGTCTTTACTTCTATTATAAACCATACTCTATTGAAATTAAGAAACATAGTAGACTACTTATCCTCAGGACTGAGCTTCAATACCAGCCATAAACATAATCATGATAATTTAGGTGTGATTCATAACTTGAAAAGAGTATAATATATATTATATTGTAATTTATGTGTTCATAATTAAAATTTTTTACTGTGATGTATTTTTAAGACTACAGAAGGTGCTATTCCTCGTTGTAAACCTTTGAAATACACTTATGAAAAAGAAATAGTGATGTATGCATACTTCAAGAAATTAAATTATTTTTCAACTGAATGTATTTTTGCGCCAAATGCTTATAGAGGACACGCAAGAACTTTTTTGAAAGACTTAGAAAGATTAAAACCATCATCTATTATGGATATAATACATTCTGGTATTGAATAATTGTACATGTTTTCTTATGCTTATTAATTATAAATTTTATATAGGTGAGACAATGTGTATTAAAGAAAATGTAAAAATGCCTGAAAGAGGTGTTTGTACTAAATGTGGATTTGTGTCAAGTCAAGATATTTGTAAAGCATGTATGTTACTAGAAGGATTAAATCGAGGACTTCCTAAACTTGGGATAGGTAAAAGTAGTAAAGCTAATAAAGCATTGGCATCATTATCCAATCCCAAATCACTGAATTTTTAATGTAATGAATTAAAAATTGTACAGCATTATAATAGATTATATGGAATAATTCATTTTTATATTGTAAAGTATAATTTACCTATGTATATTTTGAACTAAATTTATTAAATATTTGTGAATATTTTATGTTAAATTTAGGTTTATTGATATTATAATTGATATGAAGAAATATTAAATTGTTTGTGAGGTATATTGTTCATATATAATTTTTACATCTGTATAAAATAAATAAAAAAAGAATTAAAATATATGATTCTGAAGATAGCATAATATTCATTCATTTTATAAGGAAAATTTTTAAATATACTTACGAATAATGCGTGCTTTATATTCTATACTTTAGATTGAATATTGGTCCAGAAAGTCAATATTTCAGATCTCATCACTCATTATATTAATAATAAACGAAACATATAGTAATTAACTATTTTGGAGACCACCAATTTTTGATTGTTTAAAAATATTGTATAGTAAACAATTTATTGACACTTGAGAAATAAACTAAGATATTATTTAATTAATAAATGTTACTATATATTGATATTTTACGAACAAAATTAGCAATTATCAAATTAAGAATTCATTAACTTAAAACTTAAATCAAATTAAGAGATCAGAAAAATATCAAAACATAATTTTATTATATATATATATATATATATATATATATATATGTATTTTTTTATTTTTTATTTTATTAAATAGCTTACTTTTTGTACATCTATCATTCATTTGATTGGCTTTAAGATGATGTTATAGGAACAAAACATCAAACTGTTAGTCCATGCATTTAACCTTAATCATAGCTTAATATACCTAATAGCCAACAATAATAATAAAATAAAAACATTGATCATTTTGTCCCTAAGATAAATCACAAGAGGAAAAGTAACTTAATTTAATACTTTCCCGGTCTATAATAATAACTATGTATTACATTGATAAAAGTGAGGTTGTTTGGTTTTAACAGGGCCATAAGAGTCTATCAACATTTATTGAATATTTTAGAACCATCTGAAAGAATGTTCAATGCTTAATTAATGAATTAAAAAAAAAAAAATTATACAAAAATAATAATAATAATTAAAAATAAGCTTAATTCTATTGATGAAATATGTATAATTGTTTTGAAAGACTCTTATGAAATACAATTTTGAAAATGTTGGTTGGTAAATTTTGTTACAAATGAAAATTATTAAATTGTATTATTGGTACATAACCGTATAAAAATAGTAGTTAAATGATTTGTTCTAAAGTGAATAATTTTTTTAAGTACCAAGTGGAGAATTAATTTGTAGTACTTGCTATATATTTTTTCAATAAGAGAAAAAATATTATAATTACAATAATGTAAGTTTTACATTTGTTTTAATTATATGGAAAAGGGAATAATTTGTTTATAAAAAAAAGGGTCATTCAAAAATTATTTAATATACACAAATAGATTTAAAACTTAATAGAAATGGTAAATTTTATATAAATTCATACAATTTTATTGTTAAAAAAATATATTGATCTATATTATTTATATGAATTATATTAAAAATTGTATTTACTTGAATATAACATGGTTAATCATGTGTTTATATACATATTTTTAATGAAGAAGGAAAAACTAATTCCAAGACATAAGGAATGGAAAATTATACATTTACATAATTTTTGAATGACACCAAATAAAGTTAACTTTTTGGCATCACAGATTTAATAACAAATTTGACAAAAAACCTGAAGTACAAAAAGTGCAATACAGAAAAAACTAATATTAAACTATGAGAAATTTAACTGTCACTAATAATAATTCTATTTGCACGAGTTTTAAATTTGAAACATAAAAAAGTATTGAAAAAAAAAAGAAAACATGACATTTTCAAGGAATAATGTATATGGGACATAAACCCTAGTATTTCTTGATTTAAGAACAAATAATTTAGAAAAAATGTATAAAGCAGTTTGTTAAAATGTACATCATTGGTTAATATGTACTATACATAAAAACAAAGACTATATTAATGTTCTTTTTCAATATTTAAAAAAAATTAGTATACTCCAAATTTCTTTTCTCCAAATGTTCACATAATATCACAAGTTTTAAGGTTATAAATAATCCTTATTTATCCACGGATTATATTCTATACAATTTTTTTTTTTTTAGTGTAGGACTATGTGAAAAAAAACAATTTTTAATTTAATTCTCTGTCTTCCAGATATTTATATTCGAATGTAAAACCTTCTTTTTTCCGTTGACCCCACTTCTCATAATCAAAATAAATGTATGTGCCCTAATTAAATAATAAAATTATACATGTAATTTACAATCTTAAGTTATATAAAAAAAAAAAAAATTATCAAACCTGTTCATATTCTTCATTTATTAATTTGGGTTCTTCGTGTCTCTGAAACCACATCATATATTTTGTATGGAATCTCCAACTTTGTTTCTTCAATGCCTTAGCCGCTAAATATTGGGCTTTAGACCCCTCCATATAATAGAATATAAAGAAAAGAGTTTCTGTTGAAAGCCTCTGGAAAAATTCTAAACTATCGGAATGAGGAAGAGGTCCCTAAAAACACATTATTTGTATTAATAAACGCATAATATGAAGTATTAAATGTAAATAGTAGATACATTAATTACTTGATTATAATAATGAGGTGTTGAACATGGATTTCGAGGTAAATATAATTTTATTCGTTCTGAATCTGATGGATGAGGTAAATGAAGAAATGCTGATTCAAGCATTGTAAATTGAAATTGATGGTCTTTAGAAAGTGGAACTGGACCCAATGGAGCCACTCCTAATAAAGGAGAAATATTAGCTTCAAATGAAACTGGTGGCTGTTGTGGTTGTTGCTGTTGTTGCATGCTTAGGTGATTACTTGAATTTTGTATTACACTTGAATTCATACCTTTAAAATACAAAATAAAACATAATTAATATATAGAATTACATACATGATGAAAGACATATGGTATTATGGATATATTGGTTTGCAAACGATTGATTAATAATGAATTCATTTAGATTAAAATTAGTCTCTCAATAAAAAACAATAATGTAATTTATTAATAATTTTAAATAATCTAAACACTGGTTAAATCCAAGATGTGTATTGACTTTGTATACTGAATATACTAAGGAAGTATATGTTAATATATATTTAAAATAAAAAATAAAATAAAATTATTAGTAAATGGTTAATACTTGTAAATTAATTCATAAATAAAAACACTAAGAATTTCACAAAAAATCCCTTCTTTTAAAAAATGCAGGTATATATTAATTAAAGTTTAATTGTAAGAAATTGTATATTAGTAAAACAAATAGAAATTTTAAAATTAGATATAAAGAACACATTTCTAAAATTAAATTAAAAAATACTTTGCTTAATTCAAACTTCACAAAATATGTGTTAAAAAATAATCATAAGATATATTTTGATAATAATACAGACTTAGAAATATTAAAAACCTAAAATAACATTTACAATAATTCATTATAGAAAAGTACACAAACACAATGAAATAAAGAAAAATATTTTTAATACAATTTTAAATGTACAAACCGATTTTAAAAACAATATCTTATATCAATACTTTTAAAAAATAATAAATAATAATAACCTAAGTGTTTATATATTTTGACATATGTCTAATAAGAATTCATTATAAATAATCTCTTTCCTAGATCCAGCTCATATGAACAATTTGTTGGAGCAATTAAATTTGTGGCAAAAAAACATATTCCCAGAGGCTTTAGAAAACAATACATACCAAGATGGAATAATTCATGCACAAAGTTATTTGAAGATTTCCAGTAAAATAATGATGATGAAATAGTAGACAAGTTCATCTATAGGTTGAATGCAATAAGGAAGCAAAGATGGAGTGAAACTTCATTAAAAAACTAGGTGTTCATAGTTATGGTAAGGAGAAACAAGAAAATTGAAGACCTAATGAAGTGGCATCAAGACTTATTGAGATGGGGAAAATCCAAATTTATAAAGATTATAGCAGGACCATAAAAGCAGAACTAAAACGTCAAAAGAAACTCTTACAAGAAGAAGATATAGTCGGTGCACCTTTTACAATAAATGAGATTGATATTGCTTTGAGTAAAATCAAAATAAATAAAGCAGCTGGATTTGATAGGATTTATCCCAAATTCATCAAATATTCTGGACTCAGGACTCGTGAGTGGCTTTCCCGGTTCTATAGTGATATTTTAGCTACATCAAATATACCGAAACAGTTTAAAAGGGCCAAAGTAATAGCCATAGTAAGCACTCTTAGAACTGGGAAAATCTGGAGAAGAGGCTCCAGATTATCACCTAATCGCATTGCTTAGCATCCCATATAAGATCTTAGAAAGACTCACACAGGAGCGAATGCAGTCTTGTATTGAAGAGGTCATCCCAGTAGAACAAGGAGGCTTTAGACACAATAGAGACTGTGAAGAACAAGTACTTGCCATAACTACTTTAATAAAAAATGGCTTACAGAAGAAACTAAATCCAGTGTAGTTTTAATTGACCTATTAGCCGCGTACAATATGGTCTGGAGACACGGTTTACTGTATAAATTTAGTAAGGTCATAAAATGCTGAAAATTAGTAATGCTTTTAGAAAAAATCCTAGTAAATCGACGTTTTCAAGTATATTTAGGCAAAAAAGGGAACATATAGAGGATGGTGAGTAATGGGCTTCCCTAGGGCTTTCTCGGTACTAGCTCCTACTTAGTTTAATTTATATAACATGACATACCAAATATGGAAGGGGTTAAGTTCCAATTTGCGGAACACATAGGTATCACGAAAAGACCTTGAAAAGATGGTAGTGTATCTTTAATCAATGACCTAGAGGTAATGAACATATATTTTTGCAAATAGTATTTAAAGCTGAATCCAGCGAAAACTGAAGTGTGTGCATTCCACCCCAACAATAAACAGGCTAAGGATAAACTTGAAGTAGAATTTGATGAAATATGAGTGATCAATAATTAGTATAGTACAGCAGAGTTCGGGTCCTAAATTTGGTGCAATAGTGTGTACTTTAATAATGTAGATACGCAATTGAACAATGTTACGAGAACAATCAGTGGAACTGTAAAATCTACACCACTTCAATGGTTACCAGTACTGGCAAACATTAGACCTCCAAACATACGAAAAAAATAAGCGCTTATAAAACCTGCTGTGAAAGCTGAAGACCTAAAACGTTCACTCCTGTATCAGATGCTACTCAAAATTCCGGAAAAAAGATTAAAAGCTAAGAGTCCACCTGGTGAGACTGCCAGGAAACTGATCAATTCAAGATACAATAGTGCTAACTTCTCTGTACCAAATCAGAATCTAGAACCTGACCCTAATGAAAAAGTCTTAGGGATAAATCTCCCTCGTAGTACCTGGTCTATATTAAACAGACTTTAAACAGGTCAAGGCCGATGCGGTGCTTTTCTACACAAATGGGGATTCCAAGACAACCCAGTATGCGACTGTGGCAATGGAGATCAAACCATGAATTAAATCGTGATTGGAGGGCCAAGAAAGAAAATTCAACCAAGGATTCGAAGGTATACATATGGTAACTCCAGAAGCAATAAATTGTTTTATTAATCTCAACATATGCTATGAAGATCTTAAAGACTCTTATATCCTATATTTGCGATTTTCTTACTTCCTTTACAATTAATTATGATTCTCTTCGCGTTAAACCACTATATTATATTTTATGTGCCAGTTATTGATACTATTATTTTGTAATTTTATGATTTGTTATATTTTTTGAAAAGTTGATTTGTGTAAAGTTATATGAAATAAATAAAAAATAATTTTAATACAATTACTTTTAGTTTCAGTAGACTGTTGTGATATATCAATTCCAGCTTGATCAATTGCTTTTTGTGCCATAGTCTTGAGTGATGATAGAGCTGTGTGAGAATCAACTAGTACAGGTGAAGTTGTAGAACTTATTGATGAAGGTGTAGTAGAAACACAATTAACAACACTGTCAGAATTAATAACATTTACTTGTGTGGTTGAAACATTGGTTGTATGACAAGATGATGGAGAAGTTGTAATTGAGGTAACAACCGATGTACTTTCAACAGATTGTGCTTCTGTAAAAAAAAAAATACAATTTTATGTTTAATTAGTTGAACTCAGATTTTAATTGCAAAGTGCATATTTTTTTGGTTGATCAAACACAATGCTCTCTAAGAACATAATCCGTTTCATGTAATGAGGGTTTCAGAACTACAAATTTTATTATGCATTTTTTTTTTTTTTTTGTATATTTCGACGTTTTTTCAGTTTTAGAGCATTTTTAGTATTATTGGGTCATTTTGTTGGTTTTTAATGCATATTTGTTCGATATATTAAATAAATTTATCCTATTCAAATATAATATTCAAATAATATAAGTAGGTTTACCGGGTTTTTCCATACACATTGTCAATCTTTATTTTTTGATTCAGTTTTTATCTTATCTTAATTTATTATTGACTATGGACCGTCACCAATATTCGATCAAATAACAAATAATCAGCTAGTTCATATTACTTTGCAGATGTTGCTCATATTACGTGTGAATGTGATTTTAATGTATTAAATAGTGTGTTAAATAATGCCCAAAATAAAAAAAAATATGTCATTTTTAAGGTCATTTTTGGCTATTTTTTAGAGCATATTTGTATGGTTTTAAGTTCATTTAAATCCGGGCCCTATTAATTAGCAATTAAGCTAAAGACATAAATCAAATAAATATATTACATATATTGTTTATAACAAATTTTATTTTAAAATAAATTCATATTCATTAAATTTTTCTGTATACAAAATCTTAGAAAATCAGACAGATTACACATACCTCTACTAAAAAAAATTCTCTGAAAATCTTAAATTATTATTACAAATTTATTTATTGTTGGTGTACTAAAAACGATTTCTTTAAAGAAAATGAATGTACACCATCAAACTGTATAAAACATTATTATAGGAGATCAAAATCTTTGGTTTTTTTAGTCCATTTTATTTGTCAATTAGAAGACATATTTACTTACTACTTCTACTAACCATTGAATTAAATTTAATTTACAATTATTTTTTCAAAGTTTTTAAAAAATACAAGTAATAAAATACATTTGATTTTCATAATTTTTTAAAATTTATAATTTATAGGTGAAAAAAATACAGCCTTCAAATTCTTAAAAATTCTCTATCATGATTCCTAATTTAAATTTATTTCCTTAATTACCTACAAATAGGACATTAAATTCTTAATTATTAAATACTTTCATTATTGTTTCACAGTTCTTTTAGCAAATATTGTATTTGTACTTGTATAATAACTATAAATGTTGAACAGTGTTCATTTATTTATTAGTAAATAAAAAAATAAAAATATATTAAAAATTATAAAATGCTTCTTATAGTATAATTCATAATATTATTAAAATTTTAATACTTCTTTAATAATTTAAATATGAAAAGAACTAATAACTAAATAACTAAGTAATACAATCTGTCTATTATTATTATTATTATTACTATTAGTTACATTTTTTTATATTAAAATATTTTAAAAACTTACGTGTATGTTTATTATGAAGATTTGAAGCTGCTACAGTTGCGAAATTACCTACTGTAGTCGTACTAGTTTGAGTAGTTATAGACTGAGCTACAGTAGACACACTAGATGTTGTAGTGGTATGATTATTAACTGATGATTTAACAACAGCAGCTATTGTAGGACCTTTACTGTTAACAGTAGTATTAGCACTACTTGATGAAGTTGCTTTAATGGGCATTGGTTTGATTGTATTCTAGAATAAAAATGTAGTCGAATTTGGTATAAATTATTACTGTAGATTAATATTTTATTGTTTAAACTAACTTTAGTAGTTTCCTCTTTTTTTTTTCTTACTGGTGCTGCTACAATAGAAGCAGCAGTAGTAGTAGTTACAACTGTAGATACTGTAGAGATCGTTAAAATTGATTCACTTATTGAAGTGACAGTAGTTGTTGACACTGGTGTGGATGTTGTAATTATAGCTACAGTAATAGGCTCTTCGATGGAATGATTTTGCGTCATTGGAGCAGGAGATGCTGGGCATGAACCAGTTACACTTGCAGTCTGGCTAGTAGGTGTTCCTAAAAAAATATAATTGGATAATAAATATAAAGAAATTTTGAATCCAGATTACACACAATAAAACAACATAGTGCAATTCTACATTCAATAAAATAGGTTTTATAAATAATAAAATTAAAAATATCATAAATTAATATTACCATTAGCTTCAGCCGAATTGTTTGCAGCCACCCCTAATTCAAGTTCAGCTAACCCTATAATATCATCATACAAGTCATCGTTATGCATAAAATCTTCTTCATGTGATGCTTCAATATAATATTCTACATCATCTTTTATCGTTCGAATCTATGAATAAACTCATTAAAAACAAATAAATAATACTCATTATAGTTAATAATACCTTTTTTACTTCCACTGACATATTATCTAACATTCTTAAAACAGTCTCTAATTTTCGTATATGAAACCTATGTCGTTCCACTCTTGCTTTTAATTCATCTAATTTTTCTTGCTTATCTTTGTCCAATCTTTTTTTTTTTCCAACAAGTAATGACTCCATTTCACATTCATATTGATCAATCTGTAAATGTGATTTTATTCTTTTATATAATTTACAGAAAAACAAAGTTAACCTTAATTTTTTTAATAAAAGTTTAGAACTTACAATATGTCTTTATAGAATCATTAATTGAATACTAATTAGTTATTAATGAATTATTTATTGCACAAAAGTATTTATAGATATGAAAAATATTTTTTTTAATTAATTACTTGAATATTGAGCGACTCAATTGATTGTGTTAACCATGCACTTATTTCTTCTCTCTCTTTTTGAGCGGGATCTAGTTTTTGGGCAGCACCCAACCCTTCCTTAGAATAAGCTTTAGTCTTTGTTTCTCGTTCGACTACTTTAAACCTTTCCATTTGCTATCAATAAAAATGATTAATGAAATAAGATTAAGTTATAATATAAAACATTTTATAAATGAAAAATATTTTAAATAAAATATACTGACTGTTTCTATAAGTTTGCGATAATCAAGTAATGCACTTTTATCCTTAATTTCGGCGGACGCAATCCAGCTTTTGATTTGATCCCGTAACCTTTGCAATTTCTTAATTTCCTTTTTGAGGTCAGCCTCATACTTTTCTTTTTGATTACTATTTGTGGCATTATGAACTTTTTGCCAAATATCCTCAAAAGTTTCTACACCTTCGGTAACTTTCTTAAGGCACCGATCAATTTCACCTAAAATTTATATAAAATCAAGATATTCAATTAATGCTTTAACCAATAAAATAATTTAAAGTAGCATATATTTTATTTATTTGTTATTTATATTAACTTTGAGTGTATTCATCAATGAACAGACAAATTCTGTCTCAATAAAAATTCAATACAAAGAATTCTGAAAAAAATCTTAAATTTTATACATACATTATTTATAACTAGTTTTGACACAAAAAGTTGTACAATTGAAATTTATAAGAGTAATGTATTTTAAATATTGTAAACAATTTATTCAAGGACATATGAATTCATAAAATAAATTTTTTTAACAAATAATTGTTGTTCATATACACATCAGTTAATCCTTAAGCCTAATGTTCTATTCAACAATTAATGAAATATAAGTTTTCAAACATAATACATGGATTAATGATATTTACCTTGAAGTTTTCTAGAAGCAGCCATAACTAAGAAAACATTTCAAAAACGAACATTAACTTAACATTACTTTGACTACATACAAAATTAACATTTGTCACAATTTTGGACTAAAAAAAATTAATAAAAAATTATAATTTTTATCATATAAATTTCACCACTACCACTGTTTGTGTTTGTGCGTAAACGCTTTGTTCAAGATGGCTACTGATAATTTTCAGGTTATTCAAAATTGAGCAAACGACTTCAATGATTTAAAATTAAATTTAATTTAATATTTGGGATTTGTATTTTATATAAATTTATATTAAAATATTGGTTAAATTGATATTTACTAAAATGTTTCACACAATTAATAAATAAAATTGTATTAAACGTGTGTACCTAATATTTATTGTTCATGTTGAAAAGCTGATCACTGATTCGATAAACACAGCTGTTTTGAAAATTGTTATCTATTAATCTCAATAAACGATAATTTTTCTGTTTATTATATTATTCACACAACGAAAAAATGTTATTTCCATTAATTATATCTATTGTGTAATATTATTATTTATTATTAATTAAAAATCACGAATACCTATCATACATGTTATAATTCATATGAAAGTTCTTCAGGTACTTAGAGATTTAGTTAGTTACGATCGGGTACCATATCCCTGACCTCTAATATATATTTATATTTGTCTATGAAATCTAGATCCAATTTTTTTGAATTTTTTTATTTTTATGTTTAATTCATTACTATTGTAATTTATAATCTATTTCTATAAAATTTAAATGTTCAATCTCACTTTTTATTTATTCTTTTGAAATTATATATTTTTTTTTAGATTTTATATTTATAGGATTTATATTTGTTAATCGTACTTTAATCTTTATTATTAAATATACAAAAATTATTTGATATCTAGTTATATGGTATATAATTTATTATAAGTTATGAGTGTCAGGTTATAAATTAAATGGCATGGGACCTCTCTCAGGCACATAACACTTATATATAGTCTACAGTCAAATAAATATTAGAGAATAACTTTCAATAAATATGATCAAATAAACTCAAAAATATTTTATCTCTTGATTATGAGTTATAACTATACTAGCTTAGTTCAATCAATTATTACTAATAGATTAAATGTTACTATCAATTATCTATTTTATTTTAAGCCAATGTACTCTTGTATCATTATTCACAAAGATTACAGCATAATTAATTTAAATGGAATATGTTACAAATATCTCAAGTTTTGTTAAAATTGAAATTCATAAAGTAGCTTTAATACTTCCAATATTCATATAACTAGTATTATTATTCCTAAAATGAGAACAAAGTTTAAATTTTGTAAAGGTAGTACTAATTAAATAATTAATTTACATTTTTGTTATATTTCTATAATTTTTTGCTTCAAATTATGTAATAATATTATATTTTCTTATTTAATTTTACAATAGTTATAAATACATTATTATAAACATAAATAGGTTTGTGTAATTCTTAGGGATTGAGCCCTTGAACAAAAAGAACCCTATTTGTTTTCTTCAATTACCCATTACATATATATATATATATATATATATATAATTCCAGACACCTTGATAGAATTCAATGTAAGTTCCTCAAATCCATTAGTTATTCCTTCAATTTTCCTTACAAACCTCACGACTATACCTCCATTACCACTCTCTTAAACTTGTCTTCCCTGAATGATAGAAGAAAAGATGCAGCCATTTGATTCTTCAACGGTCTACTTAATAACACTGTTGATTCACCTACCCTTCGATCTTTATTATGTTTTAAAGTCCCTCAATGCTCATCCCGGTCCATTGCTACCTTTTATGTTCCTCATGCTAATATAAATTATTTATTGAATGAGCCTTAAGACGAATTATGTCAAATGCCAATGCGAACCCATCTTTCAACCTTTAACTTATTTAATTGTATACGTTTTATCTATATTTCTATATTGTTATTTTCTTTTTCTTTTATTATTATCTCTGTTCTCACTATTACTGTAACTAACATTTATAAAGGGCTTGCCCGTATATTATTATAAATAAATATATACATACCTTGAGAAGGCTAAGTTCTTCTAAGTCCTTCTAATCATAATTAAAGGGTTTAAAGTGTTGACCCATATTATTTGGCATATCAAATTGTATATATTGTTGTTATTGTTGACATTAAATTCTATATTAGTTGTAAAATAATGCATAATTAATATAATAAGAATTACTAAAGAAAAAAAAATGTATTTAAATAAAATTTTTTGCCATTTAAAATTCAGTTGGGATTTAGAAATAATTACATTTTATATTTTCTGCTTCCATGCAGTATTTTAATATCAATGCTTTAGATAAGCTTATTCGATGATTTGTTATGTTAAAAATCCTTATGTTATAATATCTTCTATTAAAAGAAGATTCTTTCTTTTATCCCAGACCACTCGGTTTCAAATCAATTTTACATTATTATTATTAATTATTATTTTTAAGTGTACCAATTTTCATGATTAAGATTATTAGATATTTTTAAGCTATTTATGTAATATGGAAACATTTAATTGTATAAAAATTTGAAATGTTAATAAAGAATCATAACTAATCGATTAATATTTACATTGGCTCCGAACCTTTTTTGGTAAAACAAATGCCCTATCTTATAATATTTCAGTGATGTGCTAGTTGGTCATCAGAGGTCAGCGAGTCATTAGTTATTATGAATTATAAACAAACACGTTTTGTAATGAACTCTGTACACATGGCTCTATATCCAATTGTGGGTTAGTGGTTAAATATCATCATTTTATGAACAACCTGAATTGTTTACGTTTTGGTACTGCTGACTATTTAGTTATTTACTTTTTTTCTATGGTGTTCTTGTTCCTGAGATGATAGTAAGGATCAAGAATATAGTCAGTGACAATGAGAAAGTGAGTACAAATTTGATCAGTTCATAAGTAAATAACACACTTTATTTATTACTGAGTTGAAGTATAGGAATAATTTTTGACAAAAAGTAATTGAGTTTTGAGTTAAACCATTGATTTTAGAATATCATTGGTTAAACTTAATACATTTAAATATTTTAGTATTTGTTTTCAATATGATAGTCAATCAAAATGTTTTAAATATTAATCAAAAAATAGTAGAGCTATGATGGATGGCAGTAAGTATTACAATTGCTTTTAGAATATATTAAAATATATATAATATATTCTAAAATCAATAGTATTACATACAACATAATTATAAAACTAAAAAAAACATATATGTGAAATATTTGTATGCACACTACTACTTCTGTACATGAATTATTTTTAAAATTACGAAGACACAAAAGGTATACTTAAAAGGTATATAGGTGTATTAATAAAATATTATTTGTAAATCGTAATCATATATATATTTTATTGTAGTTTTACACTATTTACACTTCCACAATTGGTACATTTTTCGAATTTGATAATCAAATATTAAAACAACCACTATATTATCATTACTCAATTGAAGACTGTAGTGAAGGATATTTAACATAATTAGGGTCGAGTCTCGGTTTTCTAATCGTTAGAACTTATGAAATTGTGATGTGATCAGTGCTGTGCTTGTACGTGCGCGTTTTTGCTTGCGAGATTCTCAAGTATGTATTTGTGTCGATGTTAATGCGAGTGCGCGCGCTTGTATTTTGTGTAGTTGGTAGTGGTGCGTACCTCGTAATATTTGAGTCTATGTTGAAGTTCTGTACGTGTGTGATGTGTGCACTGTCCAATAGCATTTGTGTGTGTATGTGGTTGGTGTTGTGTATGTTCAATGTTGGCTGCATTCAATCTTCCATAGTGAAATTACTACTTTTAAACAAAAGGCTGTAAATTTAGTTTTCAATATTTTTGGTTGAGTGTATTACTCTATATTTAAATATTACTGAAATCTATATGTCTAGTTTGATTACAATATTAACGATCACTTAACACCGATTATTACAATTTTAATTCGAGGTGCACCGAAGATACATTTTCCCTTTTGAAAATCATTAAACGATTCACCCGTGGTGGTAGTGGTGTGGACTACGTGACATTTTAGTGATGTGGGATGGACGTCAATTTAAAATACAATCTTTGGCTCTTGTTTATATGGCATACATTTTTCATTTTTAAAGTTTAATATTTATGTTTTAGATTCAATCAGTTTAAAAGGTGTTTAAATAAAAGTGTTTGATTCTTTAAGTAAGTAGATATTTTATTATTCATAATAAAATGAGTGGGAAAAGGGATGTGAAATGTAAACTAGAAATTGATGAACCAAAACAAAAAGAATGTCCTGAAGGAAAATTTATTGATCCTGTCAGTCTAATGGAAAATGGAAAATTTGTATTCAAAGTTCCACCAGAAGCTCCAGTTTATAAACCCACCGCAGAAGAATTTAAAGACCCATTGAAATATATTGCAAAAATTAGGAATGAAGCACAAAAACATGGAATTTGTAAAATTCGACCTCCGTCTAATTGGCATCCTCCATTTTGTGTTGATGTTGATAATTTTAAATTTACACCTCGGATTCAAAAACTTAATGAACTAGATGCAAGTACTAGAGTTAAACTTAATTTCTTGGAAAAAATTGCCAAATATTGGCATTTACAAGGAATTCGTATAAAAATACCTGTATTAGAACAAAGAGCTGTCGATTTATATTCTCTTTATAAAATTGTAGAATTTGAAGGTGGTTTTAATCAAGTGTGCTTAGAAAAAAAATGGAACAAGGTGGCAAGTCGTATGGGTTATGTATACGAAAAAGCTTCTGGTGCTGTATTAAAAGCTCATCATGAAAGATGGCTCAATCCATTTTCTCTTTTTCATGCTACAATTAAAGATGAAATTTATAATAAGCCAGTTAAAAAAGAAAACAATAGTGTTAATGTTATAGAAGAAAGCTCTTCCGCTTCAAATTCACCTAAGAAACGAGCTAGATTAAGTCCTGATGATGATGAACCCGATGATTATATTAAAGATCCATTTTATCTTATGGAAAATAAAGAATTAAGAAAATTGCAGTTTTTTGGTGCTGGTCCCAAGATGGCAGGTTTTAGTTCTAAGTGCAGAATAGGACATCTAAAAACTAAAGAAACTAAAAAATCTAAAAGAAATCGCAAACCTGTTGTTGACAATTTGGCTAAATATTATTGTCAAAAATGTGGCAGTGGTAAATCTGAGGAGACCATTTTAATTTGTGATGGATGTGATTTAAGTTTTCATATGCAGTGTTTAATAATACCACTTTCTTCTGTTCCTAAAGGGGAGTGGAGATGCCATAAATGTGTAGTGAATGAAGTGATAAAACCTAGTGATGCTTTTGGCTTTGAACAAGCTCAGCGTGAGTATACACTTCAACAGTTTGGAGAAATGGCAGACCAGTTTAAATCCAAGTATTTTAATATGCCTGTACATCTTGTACCTACAGATAAAGTTGAACAAGAATATTGGAAAATTGTGTCGTCTATTGATTCTTCAGTAATCGCAGAATATGGTGCTGATTTACATACTATGGACCATGGTTCAGGATTCCCTACAGGCCTTGCGCTTTGTGGAAATGAAGACAATACTTTTTATAAGTCTTATATAGAAGATCATTGGAATTTAAATAACATTCCTATATTAAAAGATTCTGTTCTTAGTTATATCAATGCTGATATATCAGGTATGAAAATACCATGGATGTATGTTGGTATGTGTTTTTCTACGTTTTGTTGGCATAATGAAGATCATTGGAGCTACTCAATTAACTACCTACATTGGGGTGAACCTAAAACATGGTATGGAGTTCCTGGAGATTCTGCTGAAGCTTTTGAAGAAGTAATGAAAGAAACAACACCAGAATTATTTCATTCTCAACCAGATCTTTTACATCAGTTAGTTACTATTCTTAATCCAAATATCTTAATGAAAGCAAATGTTCCAATTTGTCGAACTGATCAGCATGCTGGTGAATTTGTTGTTACTTTTCCAAGATCATACCATACTGGATTTAATCAAGGTTATAATTTTGCTGAAGCTGTGAATTTTGCTCCTGCAGACTGGATATCAATAGGCCGTGAATGTGTAAATCATTATTCATCTCTCAAACGAATATGTGTATTTTCACATGATGAACTTATTTGTAACATGGTAAGCTCATGTGATGATTTAGCACCTAAAGCAGCTGAACTTGTATATGACGATTTGAATGAAATGGTAAAGTTCGAAAGAATTCAACGTAAAGCACTTTTAGATTGGGGTGTTACAGAAGCAGATTTTGTTGAATTTGAACACCAAGCAGATGACTTCCGACAATGCATGGTGTGTAATACAACTCTTTATGTATCTGCAGTATCCTGTTCATGTGATCCTAAAAGATTAGCATGTCTTCGTCATTTTAAACAACTTTGTGGATGTCCACCTCAATTGCATGTGTTTAAATACAGATACACCCTTGATGAATTTCCACCCTTATTACGAAAAGTTAAAGCTATAGCTGAATTGGCATATGAAGATTAGTGTGACTAAACAATTTTAGGAATTATTGATAAAAACTAATGTTAAAACTTTAACTAAAGTTAATACAAATCTAAAAATTAAAATTAGATAGGTTTGATAGAGAGGTATATAGTAAAATAAATTATATTTTTGCATCTCATAGTTAATCGATTAAAATATATTTAAGTTCTTCCTTATTGTAGGTACTTTATTGTTACAATATTAGAGATAAAATTAATATAATTTGACTTCATAAGTAATTTACTAATGTAAAAAAACCAATGTAAATATTAAAATCATATGACATAGCTAAATAATGTATATTTTCTAAAAGTATTTGAGTATTTTAATATTTATTGTACCTACTAATTATTTTCATACTTTCCTCATTGAATTATTTATGTTTTAATTTCTGATATATCTTATAGTTTTGTTTATATTTTAACAAATGTATTATTTTTTAAATGTATAGAAATTAAAAGATGGCCACTTAATTATAACAAATGTTTAACTCATTTATTATTATTATTATATTATTACTAATTTATAATGTTAAATACCTAATAGAATATTTATCTTGTTTAAAAGAAAAATATAAACAAAAATCATTGCCACATCACTATTTATTTTTTTGATATTCAATATTTTAATCAAATAATATAAATTGGTCCATTTGATCTCTGTACAATTATGTAAAATCACATTGTTTTATTTTAAATAATATTAAAACATTTGCTTGATGTGTGATTTTTTTTTTTTTTCAAAAAGGTAGAATTTTAAGTTCCTATATAAATATTAATTTTTTATATCTCAAATTTTCCTGGATTATAATTTGTAATTTGTTATTTTTTTTTTTTTCATGATTTAATGATACAAATCTTAACAACATTGAATTTATATGCCTATTATATTTTAAATTAGATAAAGTTTATCACTTAAAAAAGGTTTTATAAATTAATATTTATAATTTGTAAATGTAATTAAATTGATTTTAGTGAGTTAATATACCTACTTTTCATTTTAAATGCATTACCTTCCTTGTGTTTTATAAATTTTTAAATAATATAAGTTAATTAATAAAATTATTTGAACAAATTTATATTTTTTTCTAATAAATGTAGTAGCTGTATTACATATTGGTGTATAATTGGCATTGTTAATTAACTTACACACATTGTATTTGCTTGTGTATTATTTTATGTTGATAAAGGAACGATATTTTTAAGAAAAAGTTACTTTATTAGATTGTAATTGTAAGGTGTTATTAATATGAATACAAATAATCATGCTATAATGAATATTGTGTTTAATGTAGTACAAATATTCAAATATTATCTTAAGTGTAGTTGTAATTTGTTTGTGTGTACTTAATATTGTATATTTAATTTTACATTTAAATATATAAAGTATTAATTAAAAATAATATAAATAAGTGAATTTAATAAAAATACTTAATATTTGTTTTGAAACTCAATTTATTTTGTTTTATTGGTAGAAAAAGTTTGAAATACATCTTCATTTTTAGATACCTGATGTTCATAATTATTTTTTTTTATATATTTAACGCAATCTGTTTATAGCTCGGGCTATTAGGTTTTTTCCAATGAATATATGACTCACAATAATAATTAAAGCCCATCATTAAATATGTAATATACATATAATATAATTGAGATGAACAGTAGTTTCATTTAACCTTCCAATCATAAATATATATTGTATATTGTTTGGACTATATATATCAAGTTCACTGTACTTATTTAAAAATCTAACTGTTTTAAATTAAATGTTAATTAGTTCATAATAAAATGTCTGTAGTATCTTCTTTTTTAATTTCATAAATTTTACTCCTTAGTTGCATCTTATTAGTAGTCAAAAATCTGTCAGATATGTTATTTTGGAGTTCAACAAATAATTTATCAATTATACATTATACACATTTTATAATTTCATTCAAATCAATTAATAAATCTTTTCCGTCTATGGAATTCACTTAAATATTAATGAATAGTATAATATAGATTAACATATAAATGTATGTGTTACAAAATATACTTACAATTTTACATTCTTAAAATTATCTATTATAAATATCTACGCCTTATTAATAAAATTAGGATTTTGTAACTGTATATATCTAATTAATACAACTAAGATAACTTATTAATATAAATGTCAAGTTTTTCTATACCAATAATAACTCATGAAATATTTTATGTTGTTTTATATATATATTAGAGTGGTGATGAATTTAGTGTAGGACAAGTGGAAAATTTGTCCAGGGTCTCGCGATTTGAATATTATCCAGGCCTCGCTTTAACCCCCATTAAAGACACTCAAAAGTAAAATCATAATACAAAAAACGTGAACTAACAATATCAATAAATTATATTTTTCTATTGGTATTTAAATTAAACTTAAACGTGTTGCGTATTATGAGTTCTTGCAATGTAAGAATAATTTTATTAAGGTAGTACATTAAACTTTGTAATTTATAAGTTGTATACAACCATTAGTGTTTTCTCCGTAACCGATAAGAAAAACATCGATCAACTATTCGCTGCAGCACTCAATGTTTATACAAAATAATTATAAAAGAGTTCTTGTGCGTATCAATTTTGTTATTACTTCATATTATTTCTTTTTTCATTTGGTGAACAAACGATCACAAATTAGCAAATCATTTTTCACTGAAGAACAACCGGTTACAGCACTTAGGCGTTCGCTACAATTTTTAATACTATTTGAGTTTCGTAAGACCCAATCTAGAATAGTCTTAAGAGTTAGCCTATCGCAAAATAGAAAAGCAAAATTGTGTCATCATTTGTAATTTTTACTTCAGTCAACTAAAAATAATTGTTTTATACATGCACATATGAGTAAGTTATGTTAAAGCAAGAAAAGAAAAACTTTACACATTAAGATAGTCATTATGTCAGGAGCATATTTAGACGTACTTCTAGGGAAGGCGACTCAAATTTTTTCTTTAATTCAGGCTCAAAATGTACATGTAAAATTGTTGGTAATATTTAAATCAAGTAAATTCTTAATATTTGAGGTTTTTGGTTAATCTAATACCGCCCGCATCCACTTAGAATCGACTTTTGTGTAGTTATTTTTTAACACTTATCTGTGTTTTGAAAGTTACCCTTGTGTTTTATTTGATTTTTCACTAAGTATGGACCCGAAAAAAGTCCAATTCTGTATTCACATCCACGCGCAATTTGATTTCGTTATAAAATGATACACATTATCAGGCCCGTATTTCAAAATTTGGTACCCCGAACATATAATTTATGCTCCCTTTCCTAAAATAAATAATAATAATATAACATTTATTATTTCGTCCATAATCAAGATTCTTTAATATTAAAATATAACTTATAAATGGAAATCGTTTAATACCATTTTTAATTAACAAATTAAACAAATTATAACATAATAAAAATACAATTTTTTTCATGTGGCGTTCCATTAATGGTAAACCATATCATCATAGAATGTCAAAAATACCAACATTTCCGCTACCAATCCCACATCTCCGAACAAATCTGCCAAACTCTAGGTCCTAACCCATTAGATGTAAGAAAGCTAATTTTATTTCTCAAAAAATCTCAATTATATAATTTAATATAGTACTCATAAGTTGTCAAAAATATTAAAATGTAATTATCAATAATGTACATATACTGATGGCCTAGTTGTCGATGCATTTTTGATCAATAAAAAAAAAAATACTATTTTATTTTTTTTTCATTAAGTACATTTTTAAAATTAATTTTGCTAAAATATTTTGCCGTCCCAGGCATATGCCTACCCGTGACCCCCCCCCCTAAATATGAACCTGTACATTATTAAAAATAAGAAATGTGTATCTCACATGTAATCAATTCCTTAAATACAGATTCAGGGGGATCGATCACCCCCTCCCCTTAAATATGCCCATGCCTTATGTATGAAAGTAGAAATTATTATAGGGGTACTTCTCAATATTTTTAAGAAACGTAAATTAAAAATATATATATATATATATATATATAATACGTGGCGCAAGGTGCTTGAAAATTGCTCAAAAGGTTGTATTTTATCATTTTTTAGTTTTTTAAAGTTAATGTTGAAACTAGCGCTTAGAGTAAAAATGAATATAACTTTTATTGTTGAATGTAACAATACCAAAAAAAAAAATTTTTTTGGTAAAATTCAATTTTTATAATTATATACGATCTTTTAATTTTATTATTACATTTAAAACATCTATTATATTATTATTATTATTTTACATAATTTTATTTTATCCTTCAATTAAATTATTTTTCTTGAATGAGGATAATTTTTTCTATAGTCAGCCACGTTTTGAAAAGATATTGTTTTTGTTTTTCGTTTTTGGTTAAAATATAATTTAAATCTTCAATTAATTTAAATGCACTTACGGCACTATTATTTATATATTTATATTTATATATTTATTCTATTTATTATTTAAAAAACTATTTCTAATATCAAATCTTCTAAAAAATGTTATTGAATTTGGATAAATAAATTCATCAATTGTTTCCTTAAAAAATACCTTATAATCGATTGCTACATTGATTTTTTTTAATATTATTTTTTAATGCCTGAACCATACTTTTTTTATTTCTTACGATAAAAAATCGTCAAAAAACTCTAATACAGAATTTTCGGATGATAAATACTCTAAACGGTTGCTGAATTGAGTCCTACTTCACTTATATCTGAATAAGTATTTTAATATCCCATATAACTTTTTAAGCATTCTTAATCTAGTCGAGGAGCTTCAATTGCGTTGTCGCAGAAAACCAAAATTTAAGTTCGTACAAGAAAAATACAAAAATCGTGAACTCCAATTTTTTTGTCGATTGTTTAATAAAAGTCTTGATACAAAAATATTTTTAAGCTTTATATTGCTTTCGCCAACCATCGCGCATGATGAAAGGCAGGGCCGTCCCTAGGGCAGGGCGAGTAAGGCCCTCGCCCCGGGCCCCGCGCTCTCACCACAGATGGACAGGCCTTGCTTTAATAGATCATAGATACAATAAATAAAGTTTAATTGATTAGCAAAAAAAAAATAAACATATCATTTTTTTTTCATATAAAATTGTTTGTTATATAATTAATTAATTTACTTGTTCATATTGTTGTAAGTGCAATGTATTATATATGTTAAGACTATTTGCACACATTTGAGTTCCAATATGCAACTAACGCGCGATAATGACATTTTCGATATTTAAGGCTATTTTACTCTGCCTGGAGCGTGAAAATCATCAGGACAGCCATGGAGCTCGAATAGAATAACTATAATAAGATTTAACACTCAAAAATATAAGTGATAAATTTAATAATTCGTTGTAATCAGTTTCGATCTGGCCCACCCAGATACCTGGTAATTATGGGGGGGCCCTGAGATATATTTTTAAAATAGGAACTCAATCAGCAGCAGATCCAGTTTGAGAACTGTGGGTCAGGCTATTTTAAGAGGCCATTTATTAGAAGAGCTGAAAGTGTTTTTATATAGAATTATTATTATTTTTATCACTGTTTTTAATTAATTCAAAATTTTAAAAAAAACTAGAAAACTAGAAAGAAAACTAAAAATTGAATAATTTTTCTGAATCTCTAATTTTGATGTTTTATTCTTGATCTTACAAAAAAGGACCAACTTAATAACAATTTAGCAAGATACTTTTTTTTTGAAAATGTTTATTCTTACAATAAAGATCTTAATGATTTTTGCAAATTTTTAAAAATTAAGTATATTCAAAAGATTGAAAATTCACCCCTAATTATAAAACTTTAACCCTTTTGGGGCACGCAAAGGAGTTGATTTATCACACTCAAAATTTACTATAAATATTTTTTTAGAACAAAATAAAATTTAGGGGTCACCGCAATAACATTTTTAAGTCAAAAAATAAGGACTACCCTAATATATATATAGTAATCATAAATATAAAATGTTGGGACTTAAAATTTATCATAACTTAAGTAAAATCTTACTTTGCCTGGTTCAAAAAAAAGTTTTCAAATTTTAAAATATACCAAATGAACATCCATTTACAATCATGTATTTGAAAGAGAAAGAGGTAATCACTATTTGCCCCTATATATATATATATGGTTTCTATTTGTCATTAATTTTTTTAAAAGAATGGTGGGTAGGAAAAAGTTGCATTCTAGATTGATTTTTAATTGATATGATATACCTTAATTACTGTTTTATTATACATAAGTGTACATAATATATTTAGGAATTAATTATAATTATTGAGTAATAATAAAGTAAAAGTTAATTTAAAATTTATTGAATTTAAATATATCGGAAATATTCAACAGTTTTTCTCTTGTAGTCACATTTATTGTACTAGATAATTTTCTAACAAGATTTTTTTGATAAATCTGAAACAAAATTAAAATTAATTCACCTTTTATTTAATTATAACCAATAAAAATACAACTATTTTTTATATTTAATTTCTAGATTTCATCAAGGAAATAATTAGATAACAACTCTTGCATACATAAAAATTTATAATTTCATGTATTTTTACTAAATAATTTAATATCATATGATCTATCTGCAGCATAATTGGCAACAAAATTAAAAAGAAAAATATCAGCATATTTAATAATTACCTGAATAAATTTGAAACATTGAAACATAGAAGCACCAGTATAAATTGTTGATAACTGAATCTGTTTCTCCTGTAGTTTGATTATAAATGGTAGAACAGATGATAGAAATATATGGGGACCATGTCTGGTTTTAAAAATAATAATTTTTGTTGCTGGATTACAATAACGAACTAAAACATGATAAAAGTTTAAATAGTTTTTCTAAAACTAAAAAGAAAATTTAATAAACTAATACAAAGTTCATTGTTATCAAAAGTTATAAGTTCAAGTTTCAAGTTCAAACAAATAAAAGATTTGTAAATATCATGTCTTGTTTCTTACAAATATAACAACAATTTTTTTTTTTATACATTTCACAAAACTTCCACTTTATTGACTATCCAAATGTTTTATATTTTGATTATAAAAAAAGTTCATATTTTTAAATTTAAGTATTTTAAATAACTTTTTGAATTTTTATGAAAAATTTTCTTAGATTTTTCAAAAGAGGCTAAACACATTATTTTCAATCATGAATATTGATGAAAAATGATTTCAATGTTCATCATACTAGGCATTATTTTTTAATCCTTACTTCAATTAAGCATTTAATAGTTATTTTCTAAAACCTTTATAAATTCAAAAAAACTGTAGTAAGTATCATAAAAATTGTAAAAGTTTTGTTAGTTTTAAAGTAAATATGATGAAAATAAGAAATCTGAAACTGTAAACATTCTAAATTTAATTATAATAAACAGCAAACAAATATTGAACCATGAATGTTAGTATTTTAAGTAATGTAAATAAGGTTCTCAGTAAAAAGAAAAAAGAAAAAATGGTTTGAATGTAAATAATATTTCTATATTGTAGTGTAGATTCAAACTAAATTAAACAGTCAAAAATCCAAAAATTGCTTTTTAAAAGGGGATTTTTTGGGTTTAACATTTAGGCTTTAACTTAAATAACATAAAGGATATTATTAATAAATTTATTTATTTTGTATGGCATTATATTAATATATATAAATAATATATAATAAAGTTGTTTACTTGGTTTTTTGAAATTAAAAATTATATTTCAGTATATACCTTTAAAACATGTCCGAATGGCACCTACTCCAAAATCTCCATGTAATGTTTTGACCATATTTAATACTGTTGACTGCAATTCTCTATCAGAAATTTTAAAATCTAAATCACTATCTTCTAAATTTTTCAGTTGTACAACCATATATCTAAAAAAAATTTGATTACAATTATAAGGACAGCATTAATACATATTAAACAATTATCTTTTAAGACATTTTGTATACAATGTCTATAAAACAAGTGAATCCAACTCTAAAAATATTTTTCTATCTCTATCCAAAAATATTGAATTATTTGAAGTTTTAACTCTTGAGTACATTTTTTTTCAAATCATTAAAAATGATAATTCTTCTTGAATTAACCATCAAGAATTGAACAGTCAAGTCTATAAATTAACATCAACATTCCAGTTACTATATTTCGATTGAGTTCAGCACCTCATTTAAAAATTAAATTACATGCAGACAAATATGTAATAGAGGTATGTGGTTTATTAGATAAATAGAAAATGTGAAATGTATTATTTATACTAATAAAATATTGTACATAACATAAATACAAAATCGTAGCAGATAAAATTAATCATATAGTAATCTACAACATTTTTTAACTTTTCCAATGTATTTAATACAATAATAACATAAATTATGTTAATGTTACAAATTACATTAACAATATTAACATTGTTAATGTTAATGTCACAAATTACCTGTTTTTAAATCGTACCATTCTTGAATTTGATTAAATATATATAAAAAATGTAATGTATATTAAATTTATATTATTATTATTAACTTATATATAAATATCACCGGCCACAGACTAATGAATATTTTTTCAATTTGAATCCATAGTTGTTTGCATTACATATGTTTTACCTAATTTTTAATATTATTGATAAGAGCTAATATAAAATATGTTATCTGTGAATCAGTTATCTATAGTGGAAACCAAGAAGGAAATCCACCTTGGTGGAAAGGTGATAACACCATAGCCACGAAAAGTTTTCTCTGATTATAGTAATATTTCAAATAAATTACTACAAAATTGCTCCGAATATGAATGATGAAATTATAATACCACGAACAATCATTATTCCGATAACGATATTACTCCGAAAATATTGCTACGAATATCAACTGTTTCAATAATATACAAAATATACCTGCAAGGGTCATAAATGTACGGCCCAGCTCGGTTCAACATTTTTTTCTAAAGCCCGGTATAGTAAACCATCGGGTAGCAAACATCCGCTAACATTATATGATGTATTGATACTAATGTGGCAAAACCGAAACGGAAACCAATATCAATACTTACTCGTATTGATATGCATTTCCCACGGAACAGATCCTATTTTTAATATTACAGAAGCAAGCTTCCTTGTTCACATTCGTCAGAATCGGACAAACGTATTCTGTATCAAATAATACATTGAACGGTAACTTGAAAGTCGAGTGAGCAGTTCTGCCGCCACTAAGGAGAGTTGCTGCTATACCAGATGAAACTACTGTTAATGCAACTTTACCTGAGGATCTAATTTGAGCCAACAACAAATTAATTAGGAATGTTTTTCCTGTACCACCCGGAGCATCTAAAAAAAAAAACTCTTCCTTGATGATTCATTACGCTTTCTGTAATAACATTAAAAGCATATTTTTGATAATTTACTAATTTTGGTAAATTGATTTCTACAAATTCTTGTAATCGGTTATTATCGTAAGAACGCAATATTGAGAATTCAAAAAGATCAGATGCATTTTAATTTCAAACAGGTGAGTTCATTCCAAATTCAGTTAAATATTTTTCAGACAGACAAACAACTTTATTTTCTGTTTCAATCAAACCTCTATCAAATATTTCATCAGAAAAAGTAAATTGCAAGTCATTTAATCGAGTGCGCTCTGTATGAAGAATATCTTCACAAAAATCATTTCTGAACTGTTCCCACAAAGATTGAGGTTCAGACGGTTGGCAGAAAACTATGATTATTGCGAATAATTCTCTTAATTTTGAAGGACTTTATAAAAGAATTGCCTCCGTTAGAGCATTTTTCCATTGCTCGTCATTTTCTAAAAGCCTAAAAGCAAAACAGGTAGCTTTAAAAGTCGTGTGAATGACTCCATCAAAGGCCTTCAAGCTTTCAAATGAAGTAGGACCTTGTACATAATTTAGTAACAATCTTAAATGGAAGCACTCACTTTGATTTGGGTGAATCGTGTAAATTTTACCAATGGTAGTGTTCATTTTTATTCCTGGCCAACTTGGAACATCTTTTCCCCGTCTTCTCTTTAACCAGCCTTTGCTATCATCCCAGGTATAATAAGAAGGAACTTCATGATAGAACAGTGTGGTCGCAAAATCATCATGTGAACACAATTCAAAAAATGCAATTAGTGTCGTTTTTCTTGGATTTTCAATAACTTGATGAAGATTATTAGCATTAAAAAAAACACGCTGTCCATTTTCTAGATGAACAGCCAAGTGCTGAACTGTCGGATCTCTATCATGGATTTCAAAATTGAAAATTCTCCAAAACGCTTTAGAAGTACATATGTATCGACTTTTCAAATAATTTGTAATCTCATCGTTTTCACGATTAACAGAAAAAGTAACTTTATCTGATCCTTTATTAATATATTTACATATGTATTTTATCGCTTTTATTGAATGACAGTATTCTACGTTAATATGCGCATTAAAGCACCTAGATAGCACTGGACAATACGGTAAAACCCAACGGTTGTCAACCACGATTTCTGTTTGACCACGAACTTTAAATATTGCAGTATAACTTCCATCATCTGGTGATCTCCGTCGATAAGGCGGATAACCATCATCTTCAGTTTGAGTATCCTTGACCAATTTGTGAGGGTATTTCTTACTACATTTTTCATTATTCATACATGGCGATCTAATATTTAACTCGTCGCATGGGCCATGAATCATATTCTTGCATACTATTTCATAAAGTATAGGATCTCTATCATTGTTTGGTATCTCGACAGAAATAATTTTATCAGTTTCATCTGGCTGAATTTTCGTTTGTAATCACAAAAGAATGTGGCAGTATGGCAAACCTCGTTTTTGCCATTCAACACTGTAAACATAACAATTTACATCACCGAAAATATATTTATTTTTTAATAAATGCATAAACTTTTTTAGTTTGAGATGAAAAACTCTAGAAATTATATCGTGTCTATCAAACGACTTTTGATCTTGAAATAATTCATTTTTTACTTCCGGCCATTCCGGGTTGCATGTGAAAGTAATAAATAAATCTGGACGGCCAAATTTACGAACATAAGTCATGGCGTCCTGATTTTTTTCATGCATGTAACTTGGGGAGCCAATAAAAGAGGAGGGAAGAATTACTTGTTACCCCACGTTATTAGCATTAATATTTGCATCATTGTTAACAGCATCTCGGAGGTGAACATAATCATCCACGCGTAGTTGTTTTTGATGGTTACAAATAAAGTGTAGTCTTTCAAAAATCATTTTTGCCATCATATCTACGGCGAATTGGCTGAATAATATTTTGTAATAATGTAGATGATTTAGACTTGTTTCTCTAATCATAAACCTATAAGAATAAAATTGCATGCAGGAGACAGTTTTTGTTCGATTTTGGTTATTTTTCTGTAAAATATTAATGTGATAACCGTCTTCGCCTTTAGTATACATCAATGAATATTGCAGTGCATCATTAAATCTATTCAATTCGGAAACTCGACTCAAGTATCCACTCCGACCGTGCAGAACTATATCTCTGAGACCTTTATCTTCATTAACTAATAATACAGCTACTTCATCGATGGTAGGTGCATTATATTGACCTTTGTGTTCATTTTGAGGAACTCTGTCAGCATGAATAATTAACTTAAAGTTTTGCAACTCGTCAAAAGACCTCGACTCCAGATTAGATCTGAAGCTCTGTATGAGGTGATTATTTTCACGCAAAATTGTTTGCAATGATTCAATGAGACCTCTTTTTAAATTTGGAATCATATTTGTTCGAATAGATATTTGATCCGACTTTGGCATAAAATATATTTGTAAAAATTTAGCATTATTTCCAATTTCGGGTAATAAACTACCTATTAAATGATGCACTTGACCCTGAATTTTAAAAGAGGGCATGAAGTTCCCTTCTGCTATTTCGTTTGCTCCAAACGATGTCATTTGAAACAGTATTATACCGTCTAGAATTATCAAAGAAATGTTTTGATAGAGGGTAAGAATTATCAATTAAACTTTTAATTAGGTCTGGAAGATCTTCAAATTGGTGTAAAACAAGCAGGGGCGTCATTTCAACTTTTCAATAGGGATGCAAACATTTGAATCAGGCCATTTGTTCCCTCCACCAGGCCATTTATATATCCTGTTTATTTAGCGGAACTTAAAAAAATTCTTCAATTCTTCAATAGTACAATAGGTTCTTATGAAAAACTCGCACCATTACAGCGCGTTTGCATCTTACATTTTATCGACGACGGCGCAATTATAACATTTTATACGGGCCAACCAAACATTTAAAAAAATAGGGCTGCCAATGTATAGTCTGAATCCCCCAAATGACGCCTCTGAAAACAACTTTACCGTCAGCGCAGCAAAGTCCATGGGTTTCATCTTTCCATTTTTTTGCATGGCACTTAGGACATAATATAGTCATTCGCCCAATTTGAAGCGCTTTAATATTTAAATAATCAATCTCGGATTGATAATTAAACGAAGATTTCATACTCAAAGCGTCACGTTGCTTCTGTGCAAGTGTTTGAGAACGTTCTGGTGTGTTATTTTGTTGCCTTCTGTTATGCATTCGAGTTGCATTAGCAGTTCTTCTGCCAATGCGTGCTCTTTGCGCTCTCGGCATGATAATGAATTGGCCACTTACCCGAAATTTAGATAAAAAAAAAGGTAAAAAGTAGGTAAAAAAACTAAATACAAATTATATCAGTGCGTAACCAAAGCGGCGTGCGTAGCAAAGAATCACACTCGTCGGCTACCAAGCACAGACTGAGCCCTTAATGCCACGTGAGTTATTTGCTAATAACCTGCTGTTAGATAAGCAGTAGGTATTGCGTATTATATTAGCGATTAACTATGTAGGTATAAAAATAGATAAAATACTATTTGCGGAAAAACGCGTTCGGCGTCAGGTGGATCGTAACACTATTAAATAATAGTGTTGATAAATACTATTTATAATCGATGGTAACACGTTTGTTGGCAAGAATATTATTACATAAGAGTATTTTTCGATAACGCAAAACGTAATCGGTATTTTCCATACACTTCTTATAATTTTAAAACTATTATTAATTCGGCAAATGTTTTTGGACGCGCGTGTACTATTGATGAATGTCAATTAAATCATTTGATGACCAGTTAGATATCTAACACTATACAAAGGTTAAGTTGCAGGTAGCTGTAAACCCGCGGCCCGATTACAAAGCCGCTTACACGCGACTTTTCTACAATTGATTTAAATTTTTTATGAACTTTTTTACTGACAAAAGTGGTACTAAAACCTTCAACAGAGTGTCGGGTTTCTGCCAAAAAAAATTTCAGCCAAATCGGTTCAGTAGTTTTCTCGGTTAGCGCAGTCTAAGAAAAACCCTTACAATTTTATATATAGTATAGATTAGTTTAGACTGTAGACTAGTCTTTGTTTAATATTTAGAAGAGTTTGAAGCATTCTTGTTCGGAGATTTATAGCAAGTTTTTTTGAGTGGATGTATGGAGACTATGTCAGTCGTTTATATAAGATTAAGCCTAGGTAATTAGTTTGAGTGTTGGTTGGGATTGGAATATTGTTAAAATATATTTGAGAAGGGTTTTTTTTACGGAGAATGAAGGTTGTGTAATATGACTTACTTTCATTTAACTTTACGCGCCATTTAAGGAACAAGCTGTGCATGTCATTGAGATCAGTGGCGTGGCGAAGGTATTATATTGAAGCAATTGCTTCTTCAAAATTTTTGGTGAGTGGGTGGTCACCCTGCCATAAATTACCTAGGTGGCTAGATACATCGTAGAAAATGGAAATATAATATGTACCTTACATAAGAAACCTACGCCACACCCTACAGTATAAAGCCTTAAAAACGTAATAGTAAATTAGTACGCTGAAAACATCAGTCTGTCGATGCAAATTTTCGTCATCGGTCGGTTACAGTGCATTATTAGGAAAAAACAGATGAATGGTTTTTGAAAATTCGTCCAACGACCGCGATCAACAAGTGCCCGCACGGTGTAACAATAATGCAAAATCCTTGACATCCCCAAAGCCAACAGTATTTTATACAAATTTCAAAACGTTACAGAAATAAAGTACTAAGCATTTCAAGACAATATACAACGTTCAACATCGTTACACCTATGTACACTACATAGATCATGATACAAGATAGTTAATGAACTAATTGAATAGGTACATCCGATTATACAAGTACCTCTACTAATATATGTGTATTTAGTAAATTTTAAATTTTTCGTTGTGGTGGAAATGCCGTTATGATGGATAAAAGTTATGGGTGGGTATGTTTGTATACCTTTTTGCTCCTCATCAAAAATTAGTTCAAAACGCCAATGATTGAGATGCGATTGAAGATGGGTGGAAGTGGTGTTAGGATCTTGGTTTACAACAATAAGTATTTTGTCGTCGGCGTAGTCAGTTACGTAGGTATTTGTAGTGGTTGGTTGATCGGAAGTGTAAATATTGAAAAGAAGTGGAGAGGAAATAGCACCTTGGGAGACTCCTGAATCGATGTGATAGATAGAATATAGATCGTTATTAACTCTAGTTGAAAAGAAGCGGTTTTCGCGATCATTTTTAAAAAATAAAAATTAAGAAGGAGGGAGAAAGTCACGTAGTTTTAGAAGAAGACTAGAATGCCAAATCCTATCAAAAGCTTGTGACATATCAAGCATTATCGTTGAGTAGTACATTTTTTTTCCAGATATTAAGTCTACAAAGCGGTGTATTTGGTGTGAGATGGAGTGCCTTTCACGGAAACCAAACTGATATTCTAGGATAATTTTTTTATACACTTAAATCGGACGTATGCGTTTTGATAACAATTTTTCGCATACTTTTGAAAAAAAGGGGAGTAAACTTATTGGTCTGTAGGAGGACGGTAAGTCCTGAGGCTTATTTGGTTTATGAATAAGTATTATTATGGAGAATTTCCATTATAAGGGGAAATATGAAAGTCGAATAATTGCATTTAAAATATATGTTAGCATGAGTATAGCTTACTTTGGGAGTTGACGGGAAATTTTGGCCATTATTTGGCCACAACTAGGCGACTTTTTTGAAGGAAAAGGTTTTACACATTGACTTACTTCGCCCGGAGAGAAGTGTTTCGGGGGAAAATACATGGGTAAAGGAATAGATAAAGTGGCATCTATATTATTAAATACTGGAGATATTGGAATGTCGTTATGTGGTTGGAATACTTTAGCAAGATGAGTACCAAATAACACCACATTATCGTAATCAGTTATTGCCCAACTGGAATTTTTTTTTTCAATGGTGTTATGGTTTTATAACTGCGTAATATACGTTTGGTAGCTTTCCAAAGAGAACAGTTTTTTTTACAGTTAAAGAAGCGTTATATTTATCGAAGGATTCTTTTCGTAATTCAGATAGCATTTTTTTTACTCGATTAGATAGATTATTATAAATTTGTTTGTCTGACGGTAATCTAGTTCTCTGCCACTTGGATCTTGCGCGGCGTTTCAAGATACGATCACGAGCGATGGTTGGAAGTTGCATTGAGTAATGAGGAATAGATTGTGTAGGGATTGAAGAAGAGCTCCAGGTGGATGTTTGTATAAAGGAAGTAAAATTTTTTACTGCCGTTTCAATTTGTTCTGGAGTTTTGAAACTGATATTAAGATTGATTTTGTTATCTAGTATTTTTTTAATTGTTCCAAGTTAATTTTACCATTTAAGAGAGTAGGATATTTGTATCGCCTTGGAGCGAAGGTATTTAATGTTAAGAGGACAAGAGAGTGGTCGGAGAAGAGACCGGACAGGTTATTAACTTCAGTGTTAATATGGTTGGGAATATTAGAAACAAAAATTTCTAATATGTCAAGGCGTTTTATAACTGACGTTGGCCATTATGTTGGGCCAGGGGGTGCTATTATGGAGAGGTTTTTGATGAGAGAGATTTGTTTTAGAGAGATGTCTTTAGAATTATTAGAGTGACATTCTCAGTCGATGTTTTTTGCATTTAAGTCACCACCCTCTATAAAATTATGGCCAAAGGTGGAAAAATAATCATCAAACATTATACCAGAGATATTGTGTTCTATCTGAGATATATTTTTAGCACTAGAACATCAAATTTTGTTATTTTTCCCATTAATATTTACCCCTAGATATTTAAACTCTTTTACTTGTTTGAAAGAATATCCGTATATCTTGAGATTGCTCTTCGGTGTTACTTATCTTGACATAACCATGTATTTTGTTTTCTCCTCGTTAACTATTAAACCCATGTTTTTACTTGCTTTAAATAATTTTTCCGTGCTAGTTTTTATTTCATTTATAGATGATCCTAAAATGACTAAATCATCTGTATATGCTAGAAGAGTATTCATAACAAACAAATTCCATTTCTCGTTTTTCATGCATGTCCATTATCACTTGTTCCAAAGCAAGATTGAAGAGTACCGGAGATAGTGCGTTTCTCTGTCTTAAGCCGGTCTTGCATTCAAATGCTTCGGAAGTTTCCCTCATTAAACGCAATTTGCAGTATGTCTGTTGGTTACAGATCTCAACTAGTTTCACCAATTTCCTTTGTATATTGACAATTCTTAGCGTTATCCAGAGTTGTTCACGGTCAATACTATCATATGCTTGTTTGAAATCTACAAAAAGTATATGAAGGTCTTTATTATATTCGTAGAATTTTTCCATTACTCGTCTTATTGTGAATATATGATCCGTCGTAGATTTTTCTTTTCTGAAACCAGTTTGATAATTAGTTAAGATGTCTTCCGCATATATTACTAATCTTCTTAGCTACGCCATCGATAAAATGTGGTAAGCTGTATCTAACAAGGAAATTCCACGGTAGTTTGATATTACACCAGTGTCTCTTTTTTGAATATTGGACAAATTATCCCGGTTTTCCAATCCGTTGGAATCTATTCCTTGTGCCATATTTCTCGAATTAAGGATTGTAGCTCTATAATTAAGTTTTTTTCTGCTGTTTTGAGTAATTTGGAGTTTTTGTCATCTTCTCCTGGAGCTTTATTTTTAAGGTTAGTGATAATATACTCTATCTCTGTAAGATCAGGCTCCTTGTATTCTGGTACGGCTCTTTGATAAGTCAGTTCTTTATACTTGGTTTTGTTACTGTTATTTGTTTGGCTCGCATTAAGTAGCGTATCAAAATGTTTTCTGAAATGTACGATTTCTCTCGGTTCCGAAATGAGATCATTCTGATTATTTTTTAAGAAAAGTGTTTGTAGTTTAAAACCCTGTTTGAGTCGTTTGCAATGTTTAAAAAAAATTCTCGGGTTGTTCCTCTTTCCTTCAAGTTCTTCGAGTGCTTTCTTCTCATATAGTCTTTTTTGTTGTTGTTGTCGTTTACCTGAAAATAAATAACTCGTTTGCACACGACACATTCACACACATGACACGTAAAGTTACAGTACATATGGACTATGAATATGGACGGTACAATGATGACTAGTGTGTTGATGTCGTAAACTTTAATATGACGTAGAAATTTCTAATAATTTTAAATCTCGGTGAGGTTTTAATATTGATAATTATAAATTTAGTAAATACCGTGTTTTAATAAGTGGATGTTCAAAATTTAGATGCACTAAAAAAAAAATGTCCTGTGAGTGTTATTGGTAATAACTAAAACAAATTAATTAAAGTAACCAATTCTCATACTCATGAGGAGTATAATAACCAACGGTAATAAGCAAACGAGTTCTGACACTAGGTATTTTCGTCACAGGTAGCCAAAATGTATGTGCACAATGGAGTTGTGCATTTTTGCGCAAACGAGTTGTAGCCGTTCAGTGGTACACTAACGTGGAACCTAAAAACTAGGCAGCTGTAACTGGCTATAGTATAGTATCCTATATTATTGGTCTTAACAATATCCATAGTCAAACACAATGGATTTTCTTTAAATACTAATTATCGTTTCTATTTTATATTAGTACTTGGTACTATGATACTATAGAAATAATAATCTCGCTAATAGACAAGTACCTCTACCCCGCTAATAGTATGCCATATATTTTGGTAGTGTTGTTACTTATTAATGACATATTTTTGAATTGTATATTAATAACTTTATTATAACCATTACTCGTACCCACGTTCCACGAATTACATAATATTCGTGGTTATTCCTACGCCGTAATGAGAATTTATCATTTTTATTTTAAATAACAATTATTTGTCATGCAAAAAAAAAATCCATAAAATGTCCAAGCGCGGCCAGAAATTAAAAATCCCAGCCCGGCTCGAAAAGTTTTACAAAAAAAAGCCCAGTCCGGCCCGACCTGAAAATTTTTACAAAAACGAAAGTCCGATCAAGCACTCATTTTTTTTTAAGGCCCGGCCCGGTCCAGTCTCAGTACGGGCCGGGATTTTTGAAGACCGGGTTTGGCCGGCCCGGCCCTTGCAGGTCTTTAATATACAATTACGATTTACGAAATAATAACAACGGGTCTAGAACGTTCCACTGCAGACCGGTTCGTCGCCGGGCTATTCGCAGCGAAGAGAACCTCCCTACGAAATATTATTACCAATTATATATTTATTATTAAAGATTAATAAACAGCAATACTAAGGTTATGATATTTTTTCAAACCTCACTACCCGACTTTTTACATACGTTCATCCCTGATTGACAACTCTTGAGTTGTGAAACATTAATTTTGATATGTTTCTCAATTTAAATCAATTACATTTTAATACCGCCACAGTACCAGAATAGAATTTGCAGCTTTAATTTTCGTTTGTTCGTAAGCAGCTATGCGCTTGCATAATTCTCCGGGGCAAAAGATTTTTTCAGAGTGTATAATATGAACAAAGTCCCGAAAACCAATACTTTTGGGAAAGAAAAATAACAAAATTTTTTGTATGTACGATCTATGTTTACGGCTTGATATAATGTGACAAGAATTATAAAATTATTAAATAATTTTCATTTTTATTAAATACGTCATTATGAAATTATTTTTTTAATTTTCAACATAAAAAAAAAATTTAAAAAACCTATAATTTTCTAGGTAATAAAAATGGATATCCTTAATTGAATTCTAAATTTTTTCTGTTAAACCATTGATTATAAGATAATTAATTAGGTATTAATTAAATTGATTAATTATTAATTGATTGATACAAGTCTAAAGTATACTATTGTAAACAAACTAAAATATTTTTATTTAAATATATTTAAATATTAAATAATTTTTATTAGTTCTTTAAATTTATGTTTTTTATTACACACCACTACTATCTAATTTTTAAGAACAAATCATAATTTATAATCACACTTAGACTTAAACAAAATAGTAATTTAAACTGTTAAAGTATATATGTATTATAGTTACCATAGGTTAATACGTTGAGCTTATATTGTTTAACATATTGTTTTGTTAATTGATTTAAAAGATGTTAAGTCTTTTAAGTCTTAATTTTGGCTACAATTAGTTTGGGCACATTTTAAAATTTCCCTGTTATAACCTGTAACTCGTTTGAGTACAGCATATAATACTGTAGTAGAAACCTCTTGTTAATACAATAATATGGTATAGCTATGATTATATTTTGTACAATTAATATATTTTGTTAAATCATGGTGACATGCATTTGTTACGAAATTCAATGCAACAAGAAAAAAACATTTCCCAAAACTCCCAAATACTGTTAACGAGGCTGTATTACAGCTGAAATAATTTTAAGTTAAATTTAAAGATGAACAATTTATGTATTCAGTGACGATAATAGTGTAGTATTGTTAACATGCTCAATAAATTTAAGTGCTTTATGTGACGCTCTACATGTATTTGGAAATAGAACATTTTCTTATTGCCCAAAATTTTTTACACAACAGTATACCATTCTACCATTCATATTTATCAGAATTATTTTTACGTATCAGTAGTATTTTGTTTTATAGAAGATAAACATACATCAACATACATAACTATGTGGGAATCGCTTCAAAATCTTTGTACTCACATTCTCGATTAGCAACATATTATTAAAGAATTTCATGTTGATTTTGAAAAATAAGCTCATAATTCAATAATTAAGATTTTAAAATTATTTTAAAAGTCTTTCTACAGTGTAAAATTGTATGCTGCACATTTCATTTAGTTCAATCATGGTTTCGTCGAATACAAAAAAGTAGTTAATTTTTACGGGAATATAAAAATAATAATTCAGAGGGTAGGTAAATGGCTTATACATTTTTTTTTGGTTTGCTGTACTTGCTACCTGAAGAAATAGAAATAGCATTTTTAAATTTATTAGTAATTTCTCCACCAGATGGATTATACTTCTCTGATTATGTTTTTTCATTATATACATTACCTAATTCAAATTTCAATCCATCTCTATGGGCGGGAAAACCAGATGATTTACCCAGAACAACGAACGGAGCTGAAGTATTCGATAAGCATTTTAACAATCAATTCTATAACCCTCATCCACATGTGTACCAAGTAATAGATGTTATTTTAACATTCAATCAGAAACTGAACTTAAACTAAATTCAATAAAAATTATTGTTATAACTATTGCCGGAAAGAAATGATACAAATAATTGAGTAGGTACCTACATGAAAAATGTGTGGACAAAGTATTCGAAATTGATCGATTGAATTACTTGGAAAAAATAGGCAACCGCTTCCAAGGTAAACCTTTGAAATAAGTAGCTCTTTTTTTTTTTATTTTTTAAATGCAATCTACAATCTGTACCATTTTGGCACAATAAGTAGATGTGAAACAGATTAGTTATATACAAATTATTAAAAAAAATACATCATATATATAATATATCCTTAATAACATTTATACATAATAAGAGAATTTTTGAGGAAAGCAGCCACCCATTAGTAACATTATCATTAGCTATTTTATTTATTTTTTTAATTTTTATTTTCAGTTTTTTTTTTCATTAATATTAAAATGCCAAAAGATCACGACACCATTTCCGTTTTAAACGTCTCGGAGGGTTGCCAGGAATTGTAGGATTAGCAAGGTTTCTGACAAGAGGATTGGAATGAGTTAAAGTGCGAAAATGGAAACGTTTATAGTATGCTTTAGCTTCTTCTGAAACTGAAGGCATTTTAAGGTCTGTATGTATAGAGTAGTTAGAGACATAAGAAGGGGCATTTAATAATTTGCGAAGTGCGATGTTTTGAAATGTTTGGATTTTAGTAATGTTAGTTTTTTTTTGCGTTTCCCCAAAACTGTAGACCATATGTCCAAGCAGGCTTTAGTAGTGATTTATAAATAAGTAATTTGGTATTGATGTGAGTATATTTATTATTGTTGATGAAGTTTTTTAGTAGGCGTAGACGTTGGTTTAGATTATTTTTTTTGGATTTAATATGGTGGGCCCAGGTCAGTCTTTTATCAAGGGTCAAGCCAAGATATTTAACATTCAAAGCACTGGTAATTGGAGTGTTATAAATAAAGACATCAGGGCAAGGGGTGAGTTTATGGTTGAACGTCACATGAACCGATTTGGTTTGGTTTATTTTAACTCTCCAGTCGGTGTACCACTTTTCCATGAGATCAAGGTGAGATTGGAAATTTTGAGAAGCTACGACAGGATCAGAGTGTATAGATAATATTGCTCTATCATCTGCATAGTCGGTAGTTATTGTATTTAGGTATCGTTGGTTGGTCTGAGGCAAAAATATTGTAAAGGGTAGGGGAAAGGATACCACCTTGTGGAACACCCACTGATATATTGACTATGGAAGAAAATTCATCACCGACACGAACTTGAAAGTGACAATCGAAGAGATACGACTTAATAATAGCGAAGTATGTAGGATGAATAAACTTTTTTAATTTATAAAGGAGGCCATCATGCCATACCCTATCAAAGGCCTAAGAGATAACCAAAAATGCGCTTGTACAGTATAGTTTTTTTCTCTAGTGAGTATGAAATGGCGTCTACAACTCTGTGAATCTGTTGGACAGTAGAGTGAAAAGAGCGAAAACCGAATTGTGAATTAGGAAGGATAGATTTTTCAGTAATACATGGGAGAATACGTTTTAGTATAAGTTTCTCCAAAATTTTAGCGAAAAAGGGAGTAAACTTATAGGTCGAAAAGAGGTTATTGAGTCAGGTGGCTTATTGGGCTTGGGCACTAGGATGATAGTAGAAAATTTCCACAGCATGGGAAAGTATGATAATCTAATAATGGAATTAAAAATATGTGAAAGATGAATAAAGGCTTTTTTAGGTAAACACCTAGCTACTTTGGCAATTATCATATCAAAACCTAGAGATTTCTTAAGGGAACATTTATTTATGGCAAATTTAATATCATTAGGTGTGAAATGTTTGATAGGATTGGATGGCAAGTAAGGTGAGGCGTTAAGAAAATCTTTCACAGCACTAATATTGGTTTGAGAGAAAATATCAGGGTGAGGTTGAAAAATACCAAATAGATGTACTTTAAAAAGTTAGCTTTATCAGAGTCTGAGATGACATAATTACCGTCCGGATTTTTTAATTGGTAAATTAGAGGTTTTGAATTTACAAATATTTTTAGTCGCTCTCCAAAGACTGCCATCTTTTGGTGAAAGTTTGAAAAGGAAATTAGTGAAGGTCTCAGATTAATGTTTTGTCAGCACTTTTTTAAGGTGATTTGTTAATCTATCGTATTTGTGCTTATGAGAAGGAAGACGAGTTCGTTAAAAGTTAGCTCTAGCTCTACGTTTTTCTACTATTATACAACGAATGTATTCTGGAAGAAGAGGGTTATGAAATTAAGTTTGAGATTTTTAGGTAGAATACCATGCTGCAGATTGAATAAGTTGTGTAAAATTATTTACAACAACATCGATATCATTAGTTGATTTTAATTTTACATTTAAATTTATTTGTTGGTTAACAAGATCATGAAATTTGTTTTTATCGGTAGAGGGCTTAAATAATTAAGGAGATTCAAGACGTGTCAGAGGAGAAGCACTTATAGTTAACAAGATTGAGGAGTGGTCAGAATTTAAATCATGGAGATTTTCGGTGTTGCAATTTAAGTTACTAGGTATCTTGGTAACAAAGATATCTAAGATATCGGGGTTTTTGCGTGCTGAAGACGGCCAAGAAGCCTGGAGGATCAAGAATTTTGTAATTTTTAGTTGATATGAAATTTTGGAAAATTATTCCCCGTGGATTATTAACACGACATCCACAGGCTAGGTGTTTCGCATTATAGTCACCTCCAGCTATAAAATTGTTGTTAATTGAGTTAAAGTAGTCTGTAAAAATTTGATTAGTAATTTTGTGTTTAGGAGGAGAGTGGACCGCTGCTATAGTGACGGAAACATTATTAATTTTTGTAATTAAAGCACAGGACTGTAGATATTCTTGGCAAAAATTTGGAAATGGTTGATAGACGATTGAGGATTAAATTATAATGGCAACTCCACCATGCGCCGTGTTATCAGGGTGATTTGTATTTAATACTTTGTAACCAGGAATGTTAATGTGTGAATATTTGGTGAAATGAGTTTCGGTTATAAGAGCAATGTCTATGCGTTTATTGTATAATACAGTTTCAAGAACGTTAATATGATTTTTTAGGCCATTTGCATTGAATTGAAGGATAAGGATAGATTTGTTAGTAATATTATTAGTAGACATTTATATTTTATCAAGTAATTTTGAGATTAATTTATTGAGAAGAGTGATAAGAGGTTTAATAAGGGATTTGAACTCACCAAGGAAATTTTTGAGCTCAGATGTGGAGTTAGGATCTGTATTGGTAGATTCACCAGAAATGGCTTGAACGTAAGTTGGTACGTGGTTAAAGGGTTGATTTATTGAAGTTTTAGTTAATGGGCGGCTGTCTTTAACAGTTGTATTCTGATTTCTAATATTATCTGATAAAAAGTTACTGTTGATGGTAGGTTTCCTGCCGCGTTGAAGCTCCCTGTATACTGAGCATCCCTTGTAGCTGGCAGGATGATCTCCGGAACATAGTGCGCATTTTGGTGAATCATCGCGTGAATTTGGACATGTGGCGGACTGATGATGAGCCCCACACTGAAAACAGCGTGAGGGGTAGCCACAATAAGTTTTGGTGTGACCATATTCTTGACAATTATTGCACTGACTGATCGATTTTAGCTTGTATGGCTCTTCAATTTTAACTTTGGTATGTAATAGCGACGAAAGTTGAAATATTTCACTTGACCTAGGGGTTGGTTCTAAATCAACAAAGAAAAGAGGTAATTGTATTTTGGTGTCTTTATGGAGAACATTTGTTACGCGTCTGACTTCGAAAAGGCGAACTTCCAGTTCTTTATTAATTCATTTGGTCTGTGTTGTAGGATGTAGATTTCGAATAACAACGCGGATCGGTTTGTCTTCCTTAAGCTGATAAGTATGGAATTCAGCGTTTTGTTCTTTTAAATATCGAACAAGAGTTCTATATGAATCCGGATTGGCAGTTTGAATTTTTAACCGATCTGCAGAGGATTTACAGAAAAAATTGTCCATACCGATAAGGTCCAGTGGCGGATTTAACGGGAAAAAAATGGACATTTGCCGCCTGGGCCCCTATCCGAAAAGGCCCCCGGACCCACTGTCCTAAACCCCAGTCCTCAGTCTTCACTTATTTTCATTTCATCAAAAATTTTCAAATATAATTAGTAATTTTTGAAGTTTTTGAAGTTTTGAACACACACATCAAGTAATAATTGGGATAATATAATAATAATAATCAATTAATAATGATAATATTATGTAATATATTCGTACTCATACGTATTGCCTATGTACAGTCAACTACATACACCGGCATCATTATAACTATTTTTATTTATATTGTTTCGAGGGTATTTACGACGTTATCGCGGCGTCGCGTCGTGCGTCGTATTACAGCGTTGACTTGTGTAATAACACGTCTATTTTTATTTCGGAAAAATTTCTTAGTATTTAATATGGTTGTAATTTATGTTATCGTATAAGCATTCCGCATTTGATTAAGAACATCGGTCGATTAACAAATAAAGCAGATTGATTTAAATCATAAGGTAAGAATATATTAACTGTTAAGGGGCCTCACTACTGTCATCAATTTGAGCTCAAAATAGGTAGTTTTTACAAAATTAAAGTTAGTTTAAGATGTCCGATTTTGATTCTGAAAAAAAATCTAAACTCAGCAGAAAATTGTGTATAGATCGTACGGAATACTTTGTAAAAATTAAATCTTATATTCTAATGAAGTGGTAATAGAAACTTGAAAATATGCATTTCTTCAAATCATAATATAAAATTTAAAATTATAATTAAAACCAGAATGTTTTGTACGATCTATAGACATTTTTCTGCTGAATATAAATATTTTTTCAGAATTAAGATCAGACAACGCTAACTAACTTAAATTTTGTCAAATCAATGAGTAAGTTATCGTAAAATTTGTATAGTGAATTTTTATTATTATTGGGTTAATGACATTTGCATGCGCGTACTCCAGTCGGTACCCGCATCGTATTTCACTTACATTTATAATCATTTACAACTAACACATAGACCTCAGGCGGCTAAGACGAGATTATGAATTGCCTAAATGTTGTTCTTTAAATAATAACCGTAGCGAGGCCCCTTAAAACATTTATATAATTTTAACTTTTTAAAGAATTTAATATTAATACATAGACACATAGTAATTAAGTCAATAATTTTTATCTTTAAAAATTAACAACATATGGTCAAATTAATTTCTTTTAATATTATTTTATAATTTTGTCTGTTGTTGCTAGAATGGCTAGACTCATATAATTATATAAAGTAAAAACATATAGAGATCTCGGCGATCGCCGGCCAATCGGTGTGATGGTCTTGATACACATAATAATTAGAACCGACATCCGACAAATATACATAATATTATGCCCTAAAAGTCTATTAATTACGTATGCAGTTATACCCTAAAAATTATTAAAATATCCTCTTTTTTAAAAAAAAAAACTTTAATTAGTTCTAACCCTTTCGCTACCATTGTCCATTGCAATGGACATGACTTTATTTTATTTTCTATAATTTACTATGTATACAAACTAATCATATTACGCATATATATTTATCTAATACTAGTATAAATCAAAATAAAAATATTTTTAGACTTCTAACTAATATAGTTTTTTGTGAAGAAATGAAAATACAAAAAAAAATTTTGTATACTGTTGTGTTATCAACAACTGAAATATATTTTAACTTATTCACTGAAATATAAGTGTTGGTAACACTGAATATTTTTTTCTTGGTAAAAGGTATCTGGAATGATAAAATTTTGTTGATTAAGCATACCTTAGTATCATACACTACAAGTAATACATGATAAAAAGTATGTCCATTGAAATGGACAGTGGGAATATCGGGTAAAATTTCAATTCTAATTTTATAACTGTTTGGGTTTTTTTTCTAGAATTGAGTTTTGTGGTATTGTTATCAATATCGTATGACGTAATAATGGTAATAATATAAAAACAATTATATTGTGTTTAGTTGATATTCTGTATCAGTACCGTCTGTATTCGCTCGCACGTCACGGTTTTTTATTATTATTTCAAGTTTTTATATAATATGGCGTTAAACGAAAAACAAATTTTGAGCTTTTTGGATGACGGAACAATTAGTGATATAGATATATTGAATAGTGAGTCAGAGAATGAACTTGAAGATTTATTAAATAAATTTGCGAATGATGATTTCTCTTCCGAACTCGATAATGAAATGCTGGCTAATACAGAATTAGACTTGCACGAAGAAGACGACCAAACAACAAATGAAACTCAGTCTGGGAATGAAGTCTTTGATATATCACCAATGCAGTTTCTATTTGTCAAAAAAAAAGATATAAAATGGATAAATAAACCATTTCAAGAGCCGTATATAAATCTTACAGATTTAGAACCAATAGATTGTCCCTCCACAATACCACAACCATACGAATATTTCACTAAATATTTTGACCAAAAAATATTCGAAGACTTGTCATTTTATACAAATTTATACGCAGTTCAAAATAATGATTTTTCTTTTAAACCTACGTCACCATTAGAAATAAGATCTTTTATTGCAATTCAAATGATGATGGGTGTTTTGAAGTACCCTAGGATCAGGATGTACTGGGATCAAAAATTTCGCGTAAATATAATTGCCGATACAATGCCCAGAAATAGATTTTATTCTATTCGACAAAATATTCATATCATCAACAATATGGATATAGCTCGTGATAATACCGATAAATTTGTAAAAATTCGTCCATTATTTGATGCGCTAAATAATCGATGTAAACAATTACCAGTGGAACGAAACATTAGTGTTGACGAACAAATAGTTCCTTTTAAAGGTCAATTAGTTATAAAACAATATATGAAAGGAAAACCGAATCCGTGGGGCATTAAAATATTTTTACTTTGTGGTCAAAGTGGCATTGTCTATAACAGTGGTTCTCAACCGCCGGTCCGCGATAAAAGAGATGCCGGTCCGTATTGTGTTGTTATCTGATTTATTTTTAGTGTAGCGTTAGGAATTTTATTAGTGTATTATATTACCCGTATACTATCGCAACAATTAGTTTCATATCTACATTATTGATTCAGCTTTCAATTGCAACTGTGACGTTGCGGCTGTACGACGTTATTTTGTTTAATAAAAATGAATTTTAAACAAACAAACTTACTAAATTTTTACAAAAAAAATAATAATGATATTGCCACCAATTCAGTTTCGGAATCCGTTGATAATATCATTGCATCACCATCTAAGAAGAAGAAAAAAGGTACATTTGTTCGTAATTATAATGATGATTATATTAAGTATGGATTTATTTGTTTTTCTTCTGATTCTAACGACATACCGAAACCGCAATGCGTATTGTGTTCTGTGATTTTATCTAATGAAGCAATGAAACCTGCTAAACTTATTCGTCACTTGGAATCAAAGCATAAAGAATTTAATAACAAACCTATAGATTTTTTTATTCGAAAAGGTAAAGAGTTAACGGCTCAAAAAAAAGTTATGTCTGCAACTTCTAAGGTTGATTACTCATTAGTTAAAGCATCTTATCTGGTAGCATTTCATATAGCCAAATGCAAAAAATCGTATAATATCGGGGAAAATTTAATTAAACCTTGTTTACTTGATGTTACTAGTGAACTTTTAGGGCCTTCCGCTGCTAAAAAAATGAATGATTTACCTTTGTTTAATGACACGATTTCTAGAAGAATAATTGATATTTCTGTAGATATCGAAGAACAAGTTATAGATAAAATTAAATTATCGAAATGGTTTTCAATACAACTTGACGAATCAACTGATGTATCTCAAAAAGCAATTTTGCTATGTTACGTACGTTTTATTGATTTTCAAACATCAGAAATGTGTGAAGATTTATTGTGTTGTTGTGAATTACCTTCACATACTACAGGGAGTGAAGTATTTAAACGATTAAATGAGTATCTAAAAAAAAACCAACTAAACTGGGAAAATTGTGTGTCTGTGTGCACGGATGATGCCGCAAGTATGACCGGAAAATATTCTGGTGTAGTTTCCAGAATTAAAAATGTAGCAAACATACATTTTGTTCATATACATTGTATTATACATAAACAACATTTAGTTGCGAAAAAAATGTCACCTGTTTTGAATGAAGTATTGACTGAGGCAGTAAAAATAATTAATTTTATTAAATGTAATGCCTTAAATTCTAGATTATTTTTAATTTTATGTGAGGAGGAAATGGGATCTGAAAATTCTCATTTATTGATGCACGCAGAGGTTCGGTGATTATTCCGTGGTAGAGTCCTGAATAGATTTGTTGAATTAAGAAAAGAAATTGAATTATTTTTAATTCAAAAGAAAAGTAATTACATTTCAATTATTCAAAATACTGAATGGATCGCAAAATGTATTTATTTATCTGATATTTTTAACTTAATAAATACCTTTAATTTAAGTTTACAAGGTCCACTCACAACAATTTTCACCATGTTAAATAAAGTTTATGCATTTAAAAAAAAAATACAGTTGTGGATAACGCTTATTCAAGAAAGAAACTATGAGATGTTTGAATCTTTTTCATCATTTATAGAAACTAATGAGTTAAAGATCGATAGTAATATCAAAATTACTATCGAAAATCATTTGCAATCATTGTATGATACGTTTGAAGATTATTATCCAGTGAATCAAGATCCATGAGACGGATATTTGTGGGTACAAAATCCATTTTTAACAAACTCTCAACATAAATTGTGTTTAAAAGAACAAGAACTTTTGTTAGAGATATCATCAGATATTGGTCTACAATCTAAATTTAATACAATGTCTGTAACCAAATTTTGGATTGAACTCAAGGACGAGTATTACGTGCTTTTCGAAAAAGCAATGAAAATTCTTCTTCCATTTTCTTCGACATATCTATGTGAAGCTGGATTTTCTGGAATGACCCATATAAAAACCAAAACTAGAAATAGGCTCGATGCCACACATAGTTTACGTGTATCTTTGACAACTACAGTGGAACCAAGATTTGATAAAATTGTTAAAACAAAACAAGCACAACGCTCTCATTAAAATGTAATATTTTATTTATAAATATATTGTTAAAAATTAACTAGAAAGTACTCATTAAAATGTAATTTTTGATTTATAAAAATATTATTAAGAATTAATTAAAAGTATAATACTTAAATCTTGCAATCAAAACTAGAAAAATTAGTTATAGTATAGTAATAAAATGTAACATAAATTAATAAATTAACACATGTTGTAATTAATTTTGTGTATTCTTGTTGATGAACAAAAAAAAAAAAAGTCTTCCTAGTTCCTAGTTTTTGTAAAATTGAGGTGGTTCGTGACCTAAAAAATATTATCGAAGTGGTCCGGGGTGGTAAAAATGTTGAGAAACACTGGTCTATAACATGATTCTTTATCAAGGAGTTTCAACTAATATTAACAAGGATTTACAAAAAAATTTCGGTCTAGGTGGAGCAGTTGTCCTCGGTCTTACTAAACATCTTACGCCAAATCGACATTTTCTTTTTTTTGACAACTTTTTTTCTTCGTATAATTTATTTTATGCACTCACCGCACGTCAAATATATGCAGCAGGCACAATTCGAAAATCGATTTTTTAATCCACCAGTTTTATCCGATAAAGTTATTATGAAAATGGGGAGAGGAACCTCTTATGAAGTAACTTCAACATTAGGAGTTGGACTGTTGAAATGGTGCGACAATAAAGCAATAACCATGGCATCTAACTTCATTACTTCAGGAAAACCGGAATCTGTTTCTCGCTGGGACAAAAAAAATAAACAATATGTTAACATCGAAAGACCAGAAATTATCAAACTATATAATAAGTCCATGTGGACAAACACGATCAACTTGTGAGTTATTACCGCGTGTACATGAAATCTCGAAAATGGACTCTGCATATGATAACTCATGCTTTTGATATGGCTGTGGCAAATTCTAGGCTCGAATACAAACAGAACGCAGAAAATATGGGAATATTAAAAAAAGATCAAAAAGATTTGTTGCATTTCAAAATCACTTTGGCTGAAGAGCTAGTGATGGTTGGACGATTCAGTCCCGGAAAAAAAAGGGGTCGTCCTACATCTTCACCATCCAGTAGTACAAGATCTGCAGAATGTCGTTCACCAACACCTGCCAAAACATCGTCAAAAGCATTGGAGTTTCGACCAACGGAAGG
>NW_020272853.1:1791798-1792527 GCF_003268045.1 Sipha flava | reverse complement strand
TGTGTTTTACACCAAAAAAAAATTGTTTTTATGATTTCCATTGTAATTAATTTTAATCTCATTTAAGTGTTTTATAAACTGAAAATTAATATAATATTATCTAAGTAAATAAGTTGTCTTCTTTTACGAAATAATGAAGCAAAATAAAAGTTTTATGTTTTTTTTTTTTACATTTGTCGTTATTGTATTATTTTATACCGTAAATCCCAATGTCCATTCCAATGGACATACCTGTAACTTTTTAGCAATAAAAAAAAAAAAAAAAAATTTGTACATCATATTGAAGGGCCATAAGTTTCAGATATGAAAAGAGAAAATTTTTTTTTTCAAAAAAAATTTGGTAGTGAAAGGGTTAAATGCTCAGAAAGCGGAGAGCTTGAACAGCATCAGTTTTTTATTGAAATTTTGCTTACCATATAATAATATAATTATATTCCCTTAACTTTTGTAATTTATATTAGGTGCTCCACTTAAAACCATGGGCAAGAAGCCGGCATCGTCGACCAGCGACGAGATGGCAGTGCCATCAACCAACATTGAGAGGCTACCACCGTCGACTGGCGGCGATGAAGCAACATCGGCCATGGTGGTTGAGCAAAGCAACCCGCCATCACCATCACCATCCACCAGCACAGCTGTGGAAGATTCTTTGTCGGCGGTATGGGTGTCCGCGGCGACAAATATGCAAAAGAAATAATATAAAAAAGTTTAAGTAAAGAATTGGAAAAA
>NW_020272853.1:1700303-1791398 GCF_003268045.1 Sipha flava | reverse complement strand
AAAAAGTTAGGCTTATAAATCTTGTATAAACTTTTACTTAACTCTATCACCTGTGAGTTGTAATATTTATGTTATTAATTCTTGCAAAAAGTAATAATCTAGGTATACTCATCAAATGTTGAATTGCTTTAGAACGTTTTTGCTCAAAAAAGCAATTTATGCTTCATAGTTATAAATTATAACTTATAATTTAATTTAAACTTTTCGCTACCATTGTCCAATTGCAATGGACATGACTTTATTTTATTTTCTATAATTTACTATGTATACAAACTAATCATATTACGCATATATATTTATCTAATACTAGTATAAATCAAAATAAAAATATTTTTAGACTTCTAACTAATATAGTTTTTTGTGAAGAAATGAAAATACAAAAAAAAATTTTGTATACTGTTGTGTTATCAAAAAACTGAAATATATTTTAACTTATTCACTGAAATATAAGTGTTGGTAACACTGAATATTTTTTTCTTGGTAAAAGGTATCTGGAATGATAAAATTTTGTTGATTAAGCATACCTTAGTATCATACACTACAAGTAATACATGATAAAAAGTATGTCCATTGAAATGGACAGTGGGAATATCGGGTAAAATTTCAATTCTAATTTTATAACTGTTTGGGTTTTTTTTTTCTAGAATTGAGTTTTGTGGTATTGTCATCAATATCGTATGACGTAATAATGGTAATAATATAAAAACAATTATATTGTGTTTAGTTGATATTCTGTATCAGTACCGTCTGTATTCGCTCGCACGTCACGGTTTTTTTATTATTATTTCAAGTTTTTATATAATATGGCGTTAAACGAAAAAACAAATTTTGAGCTTTTTGGATGACGGAACAATTAGTGATATAGATATATTGAATAGTGAGTCAGAGAATGAACTTGAAGATTTATTAAATAAATTTGCGAATGATGATTTCTCTGCCGAACTCGATAATGAAATGCTGGCTAATACAGAATTAGACTTGCACGAAGAAGACGACCAAACAACAAATGAAACTCAGTCTGGAAATGAAGTCTTTGATATATCACCAATGCAGTTTCCATTTGTCTAAAAAAAAAGATATAAAATGGATAAATAAACCATTTCAAGAGCCGTATATAAATCTTACAGATTTAGAACCAATAGATTGTCCCTCCACAATACCACAACCATACGAATATTTCACTAAATATTTTGACCAAAAAAATATTCGAAGACTTGTCATTTTATACAAATTTATACGCAGTTCAAAATAATGATTTTTCTTTTAAACCTACGTCACCATTAGAAATAAGATCTTTTATTGCAATTCAAATGATGATGGGTGTTTTGAAGTACCATAGGATCGGGATGTACTGGGAACAAAAATTTCGCGTAAATATAATTGCCGATACAATGCCCAGAAATAGATTTTATTCTATTCGACAAAATATTCATATCATCAACAATATGGATATAGCTCGTGATAATACCGATAAATTTGTAAAAAATTCGTCCATTATTTGATGCGCTAAATAATCGATGTAAACAATTACCAGTGGAACGAAACATTAGTGTTGACGAACAAATAGTTCCTTTTAAAGGTCAATTAGTTATAAAACAGTATATGAAAAGAAAACCGAATCCGTGGGGCATTAAAATATTTTTACTTTGTGGTCAAAGTGGCATTGTCTATAACATGATTCTTTATCAAGGAGTTTCAACTAATATTAACAAGGATTTACAAAAAAAATTTCGGTCTAGATGGAGCAGTTGTCCTCGATCTTACTAAACATCTTACGCCAAATCGACATTTTCTTTTTTTTGACAACTTTTTTTCTTCGTATAATTTATTTTATGCACTCACCGCACGTCAAATATATGCAGCAGGCACAATTCGAATAAATCGAATTTTTAATCCACCAGTTTTATCCGATATAGTTATTATGAAAATGGGGAGAGGAACCTCTTATGAAGTAACTTCAACATTAGGAGGTGGACTGTTGAAATGGTGCGACAATAAAGCAATAACCATGGCATCTAACTTCATTACTTCAGGAAAACCGGAATCTGTTTCTCGCTGGGACAAAAAAAATAAACAATAAGTTAACATCGAAAGACCAGAAATTATCAAACTATATAATAAATCCATGTTAGGAGTGGACAAACACGATCAACTTGTGAGTTATTACCGCGTGTACATGAAATCTCGAAAATGGACTCTGCGTATGATAACTCATGCTTTTGATATGGCTGTGGCAAATTCTTGGCTCGAATACAAACAGGACGCAGAAAATATGGGAATATTAAAAAAAGATCAAAAAGATTTGTTGCATTTCAAAACCACTTTGGCTGAAGAGCTAGTGATGGTTGGACGATTCAGTCCCGGAAAAAAAAAGGGGTCGTCCTACATCTTCACCATCCAGTAGTACAAGATCTGCAGAATGTCGTTCACCAACACCTGCCAAAACATCGTCAAAAGCATTGGAGTTTCGACCAACGGAAGGTGTGAGCAAAGATCTTTTTGGACATTTTCCCGCGTATGATGATAAAAAAGAAGCAACACGGTGCAAAAACAAAAAATGTACAGGTAAAACACATGTTGTATGTAATAAATGTAAAATTCATTTGTGTTTTACACCAAAAAAAAATTGTTTTTATGATTTCCATTGTAATTAATTTTAATCTCATTTAAGTGTTTTATAAACTAAAAATTAATATAATATTATCTAAGTAAATAAGTTGTCTTCTTTTACGAAATATTGAAGCAAAGTTTTATGTTTTTTTTTACATTTGTCGTTATTGTATTATTTTATACCGTAAATCCCAATGTCCATTCCAATGGACATACCTGTAACTTTTTAGCAATAAAAAAAAAAAAAAAAAAATTGGTACATCATATTGAAAGGCCATAAGTTTCAGATATGAAAAGAGAAAATTTTTTTTTTCAAAAAAATTAATTTGGTAGTGAAAGGGCTAATATTTTATTTTCAATTATATAATTTTTAATATTATTTTAAATTTACAATTAATGATTTTAATGGATAGATTCAAATAGATATAAACATAATGGAGAAGTATACCAAGCATAAGAGCGGTAGTACCAAAAGAAAAGAAAAGAAAAGGAGAAAAAGCTTTTAGAGGAAGTAGCTACTAATCCGAAACAAGCTAAAGTTAATACGTTTTTCCGTTTTACGAGTACTTCTCAAGAAAGTGGATCTATAACTAAAAACGAATCTATTTCTGTAGAATCTCGTCAAACTCAACCTTTTGTAACTATTCTTGGCCAGAGTGAATCTGTAGTTTCAACCACCCAAATAAATCTTGATCAAAATAAATCACAGTTCAAATCTAAAAATATTACATCTGATCAATCTGTTGAAAATAATGAGGGAAAACTAGAACCTACGTTTATTAATGAGGTAACAATATTACCATCTACATTTCCCAGGTTTGAAAACGATAAAGGTCTTTATGAAAATTGTTCTAAATTAAACGAAGACAAAATCAGGGCTCTTTTATTAGCAGGTCCCTGTCAACCTAAAGAATGTGATTTATTAGGTAAGGAATATAAACTGTCCAATGACAAACGTCATTTTTGCTCATCGTGGTATTATATAAACAAAAAGAAGCCATTTGTTGGAGACAACAACAGTCCTTGGTTGTCCTATTCACCTTCAAAACCCTATGCGTATTGTCACTATTGTTGGTTATTCGGAGATGAAGCTGCGAAGAGAAGTGCGTGGTACATTGGTTTTACATCCTGGAAACACTTTTATCAATCATCTATGAGACATGGGTTAAGTAAAGTGCACCTCAATAATGCAGTCGCTGCCGCAATATTTCTTCAAAAATCGGATATTCATCATAAACTTAATAAACAAATCAGTGAAGAAGCTAAGAAATGGACCACAATTTTAAATATTCTTTTCGATACTGTAAAAACGTTATCTGGTTTAGGCGTGGCCTTTCGTGGTCACCGAGAAAATTTACAAAATTATGAATATCCTGGAATTTACTTGACAATCATTAAATTAATTTCGCGTCACAATCCTATTTTATTCACTCATATTGAATCACCAAATAAAATTAAGTACTTGAGTAAAACAATAATGTACGAATTATTAAGTACATTAGCTGATCAAACCAGAAAAATAATTGTAGATGAATGTAAAGATGCAAAATTTTTTACGATACTTGCGGATTCAACAACAGATGTAGCACACTTGGATCAAATGGCCATTTTGTTACGATACGTCCTTATTCAAAAAGAAGATAAAGATCCACCTAAAAACTACATAAAAGAGAGCTTTTTATGTTTTACTCAACTTAAAAAAGGAGATGCTGCATATATTTGTTCTGAGATAGTTACCCTGTTATTTGAAAAGTATGGACTAGAAAAGAAACATTTGTGTGGTCAGGGATATGACGGAGCAGCTGTTATGGCAGGAAAACAAGGTGGTTTGCAAGCAAAAATAAAAGAATTCGTTGGTAATGAAGCATTCGTTCCTTATATTCACTGTGCTGCACATCAATTAAATTTAGTTTTAGTACACGCGGCAGAAGAAAATACAAGTCCTTCAATTAAAGTGTTTTTTACGATCATTCAAACAGTTTTTAATTATTTCGCACATTCTCACAGGCGATAGGAAGCACTTCTAGATGTAAGTAATCGCTCTTCGAGTAATCCGAACAGTTTTGGCATTCAGCTGCTTCTCAAAGAACTAAAGAAAGAGATGTTCAATAAACAAATAGAAAACGATGCACTCGACGCTCAAAATGATAAGCCAAGGGGACTCCATATAAAAAGTTTGAGTAACACTCGTTGGGCGGCACATTTAAAAGCTGTGGAAGCATTAATTCAAAATTTCGAATTCATTGTAAACTGCCTGGAAAACGAGATATCAAGAGTTGCAGCATCTGGAGATGATATTATGGCTGCCAATACATTACTATCATCAATTAATTGGTTATATTTTTTTTAATTTGTTATGGTGGCATTCAGTGCTTGACATAATCAATTCCGCTCAACTACAACTTCAAAAAAAAGAAATTGATTTGATAATGGCTCAAAATTGTATTTCAACAGCATTAACAAAGTTAAAAAATCTTAGAAATGAATAATCTTATAATAATTTCATGACAAAAGCTAAAACAAACTGGGAAAAAATGGGTTGGGATCATGCCGATTTTCCAATGGTAAGAAATCGACGAATTAAAAAAATGGCTGGTGAAAAAGTTGCTGACTCTTCATTGGAAACGTCTGATAAACATAGAATCAATTATTATGAAGTTCTTGACACAATGTGCAGTGAATTACATGAACGTGCTACAGGTTTCAAAGAGATCAACAATGTTTTTGGGTTTTTGATGCCTGAAAATTTACAAAAATTGAAAGAAGACGATTTAGATATTAGTGTCAGTATTTTGATTGAAAAATACGCTGATTTCTTTACAACTGATCTGAAATATGAGCTAATTAGTTTTATTGATTTGTATTTTTCTCAAAACAAAGATTTTTCTAACAATAGTCCACTGAATTACTTGGAGTTTATCGTTGATAAAAATTTAACAGACAGTTTTCCAGAATGTAGCAGTCTTTTAAGATTATTTCTTACACTCCCTGTTAGTGCGGCGAGTGCAGAACGAGTAATGAGTTCTTTAAAAAGAATCAAAGAACATCGTCGTGCCACTCTAACTGAAAAAACCTTAAATGAATACAGTATACTTTTTATCGAAAGATCAGTGGCAAATAAAATTAATTTAGACTCAACTATTGAAATATTTGCTGAACAGAAAGCCAGAAGACAATTTACCATTACTGGATTACATAAGTAATAAACAAGAGATTTTATACTATTTACTATTATACCTCGTATAAGATAATATGTCTATAACAATATTAATTTTTTTTGTTTTAATTTAATAATAGTTTTAATTGTCAGAGCTTACATTTTTATAAAGATTTTTAGAAATTATATCAAGTTTGGACGATTTAAAGAAATATATATATTTTTTATATTGTTTTATTACCTATCTAGTTTAATAGTGTTTTAAAAGGGATGGTGGGGGGGTTCTCCACGAGTAAGTATTCACGACAAGTCGACAATTCAAATTATTGGGCCCTTTATATCATATGCCGCCTGGGCTTTTTTCCTTAAATCCGCCACTGATAAGTTCTATTAGTTTTGTACACACTTCTGTATAATCAATCACGCCTCTTACGAAATTGGAGGAGGAGGTTTAGGTGTATCGTTATGAGTGTTATGACTATTACTCGTATTGTCAATGAATACGTAATTCATTGAGCTTTCTTCGGGGGGTTCATCTGGACTAAGAAGTTCAAATTGATTCGTGGATTTAAACAATTTTTTGTTTTTATTCTTAGTTAAAGTTGACGAATTTAGTGAACCATGGGTAGACGTAAATGAAGAGTTTGATAGGTGTCGTTTATTTTTTTTCAAAATAAAATCATCGTTTTGAGTTATCATTCAGTGTAAACGATAATTTTTTGACATTATTTTTATTTTTATTGTTATTCGCGATGTTCGAAAAATTGGACATTGGTGATTTATTTTGAATATTATTTGTTAACGGCATATTAATAACGTCGGTACGAGTTTAATTAACGAGACCGCTTGTGGCGGTCTATTGATAAGAAGACACCGTATATTGAATATAAAGATACGCAACGTTCGTAATACTTTAATTAATTCAATTATATAATATACGAATAATCATAGATAGACGTAATGAAGTAATTACGAGAACGGGATGGAAAACGATAACGCACAATTACGATAGCACGGAGCACATACGTGTACTCGCGACGACTGTATGTGCGTGACTGAAGTAGGTACCTAATTAAAATAAATATAAAGAAATTACCGCTACCATAAAAATTAATTATGAATATTTTTTAACACATAGCACACCAAAAACACATTTTTAACCACATCAGTAAAGTTAAAATATTCACCGACAGTCCTAAATCTGTATAAGTGGAAAGGAAAGTGTATGCGCAAACGAATTGTAAAAATTTGCGCAAATGAGTTGTAATTTTAGTGAATGTGCGCAAACCATGTGCACCTCTTAATTTTAAGTCTTTTATAAATATTTAATATTATTTTGATATGATAGGATATAAACATATTTGAAATTTGAAATAAAGTGATAAGAAAATATCGGGAATTAAATTTGAACCAATCAGAACAACCCGGTTCTGAGTTTATCCACATTTGCAAAATATGCGTCCGGGTCTGTTATTTATATTATAAAATAAATTATATTATGTATATACTTTGTTATAAAAATTATAGGTTGCTTATTATTAAAAAGTTATTAATTTGGAAGTATAATTTCTTAACTTCCCTGTAAACGCACACCAACGAAAACAGTATAATAATTTTTGTATATACTAATAAACTTATATATTTATTCATAGATGCCAGGGTTTCAAAAACTTAATGGGTGCCTTGCCCGGCCTTGGTATCATAGGCATAAATGCACAATTTGGGGGATGAGGTTTAGTCTCTGGTCAATAACAATGTTCCCATAACATTTAAAAAAAATCATGGAATCGCCTTGGGGGCTAGTTACAATTTAATCTTCTAAAATTTTAATTTTGACTTTCCAAATCGCACCTATTGGTGTTATGATTTTACTACTAAAAACGTTTACATTTTCTAATGAATTTTATTAGTACGTATAAATATTAAATAATACAATATAATAATATTAACTATTTTGTATACTGGAAAATGCAATTTCAATAATTGATTATAAAATATTATATTAATTAATAATCATACAACAAAATAAATGTATACCAAATTGATAGCTTACTTATAAATAATAATAAGTAAAAAGAAAAAAATAAGTTTAATTTGACTATTTACATATAAAATGTGCTTTGACGTATTTTAGTTGAATTTATAAATGAGTTAGCATTTTTTTCAATATCTATATCTTCATTACCAGTGCCGCAACTACACCAATTTGGGCCCGTGTGCAAATAAAATTAATGCCCCCTCCCCTCTGTCTTGAAAATTAATTTTTCCAAATTTGAAAACATACTTTGGATTTTTGCTCATACAAATATAAACAAAAATAAGGTTAACATAAGTAAAACACATACAGGTATATATTTACAAATAAATAAATGTAATAATTTGTAACCTTTTTTAATTCATATTAAATATAAATAATTATCAACATTGTAGGTAACATATAAATTGAACACAGTAAACATTAACATTAACAGTCAATTAAAAAATTGAAAAAAAAACATCACTCACTTTAAAAAATTCATTTTTCTTGCCTTTTTGTTGGCAAAATTGTCAATTATATTTTCTATGTTAATATCATTTGTTTGTTGTCTTTCAATATTAAGCAAAGCTATACTTGAAAGTCTCTCTTGCCCGATGGAGTTCCGTAAGTAATTTTTGATAAGTTTAAGCTTTGAAAAGGATCTCTCAGCTGAAGCAGATGTCACTGGTATAGTCAAAAAAATTATAATACCGATAAATACATCAGGAAATATTGATGTCAGCTCTTCCTTAACAATAGTATCAGCTAAATCGTGAATTGTCATATTTTTTAAATAGTTGGTTTGAAATTTGGAAGATAAATAGCCTTTAATTATAATAAGTTGACGAGTGAAATCAGAACTGATATCTTCTTTATATTTGTTAATAAAGTCATATGATGACTTAACAATCAATTCGTCAGACATTGATGTTAATATTTCAGGCATTAATATAATAAAATCATTACACACAGTTTTCATTCCTTTAAATCTAACTCTTAATTGTAATAGTGTTGTGTCTACAACTGGGTAAAATATAGTAACTCTAAAATTATCATCAGTTGTAGTAAGCCGGCGATCACTGTCTACTTCATCAAAATACTTTTTTGCATATCTTTGACGAGTTTCACTTAACTTGAAGGGTATATTCCACTTCATACATAATTCCCTTGAATCTTTTATTATTTGGTCATATTGATCCCGCAACTTTTCTATAATTAAAATAGCACTTTCTAATTGTGTTGATGCTTTTTGTAAGCTTAAATTAACTGATTGCATACTCTTTGATACCACTTGTAAGGATTTTAAAATAGGTTCCCATATACATAGAATAATTATAAATTCAGCATTTTCCATTTTTTTTTTTTAAAGTTGTAGCCATATTTATTTCATCTTTTTTGGAACTTGAAAGCTGGATATTAGAAAGAGATTTCAAAACATCAACAAATCTGTGTTTTAATGAAAATAAAGCATTGTGTCTTGCTTCCCATCGAGTAGGACACACTTTTTTTAAAGTTATTTTATTTATTTTATTCCCGTACTCTTCACCAAAGGCTAGCTGAGCCCATCTTGGCGAACTTGAGCTAAACAAATTGTAGATGTCTTGCACAGTATCAAAAAATGATTGTATTTTTCTAGTACTTTTAGCAGCATCACATAAAACCAAATTTATATTGTGAGAACAGCAATGAACAAATATAGCGTTAGGTACAATATCACAAATTTGTTTTTGAACGCCTGTTATTGAACCACTCATCACTGCTGCTCCGTCATATCCTTGACCGCGATATTTCATAATATTTAAATCCAATCTCATTAATGTATTTTTTAAAAGTTCTACATAATTTGCTGCACCATGATGGGATAGTAAATAAAAACCGAGAAACGACTTTTTGATTTGTATTTGTTTCTTTTCAAAATCTAATGTAGTATAACGAATTACAAGACTAACTTGGTCTTGTTTGGTTATGTCTTGAGTTGAGTCTAATATAACAGAAAAGAAACTACTAGATCTTATTTTATTACAAATTAAATGACGTAACTCTGTAGACAAAATGTCTAACAACTCGTTCTGAATAGACCAACTTAAATACTTAATTTTTTGATTTTCATCATTTAAAATATCATTTAGAATAGGATCAAACTCTGCGAGTAATCGAACTGTTCTTAAAAAGTTTCCTTCGGTGGCACATTTAATTTTTAGGCTTCCTTCATTCCCTCTTAAAGCACAATTTCCTGCTGTTATAGAAAGTATAATTTTTATCAACCTTTTCAATACATTCCTCCATTTCACTGCTTCATCAGTATATTGTTTTTCTAAACTAGCGTCAATGGTTTCATTTTTAACCCAAATGGAACGAATTTTTGCAGCATCCAAATGTTGAATAGATGATTCATGTCTTTGAATACTTTGTGACAAGTGATTCCAATCATTAATACCATAAATCCAATCCCACTTAAATTTGCCATAAGATCTATCAGCAAACAGCCAACATGATTCACAATACACACAGTCTAAGTTATAAGAATAACATAGCCAGGTTCTTGGAATTTTTGTACCAGATTTAGTTGTTAGAAAATAATAACTAGATGAAAAACGTTTACCATTATTATTTACTGGAAAGTTAATATCTGGCTTACAGGGTCCATATAAAATCAAACTTCTTATTAAATTTGCATCAGTAATAGTCCATGGAAATTTGGCTATGTCTGTTGGGAAATCATATTGGAGATTCAGCATACTATTCAAATCTATAAGTTTTAAAATATTTATTATAATATAGCATAATATAAAAGTAATACATTTGTAATAATAGAAAAAAATCAAAATCAAATTATTAAAGTATATACATAATAATAATTAATAGTATAGAATAAAATAGAAATTTTTAAATCAAAAATATTAGGTATTAAAAAAAATTTAACAACATTAAAATATTATTAACATATGTACGTATTTGAGCTAGTGTATACCTGTAGAAGTGCTAATATCAGAAGAGTTATTATTTTCAGTGTATGTATTATTTGTGTCTTGTCCATCTTCTTTTGAGTTTAAAATACTTTTAAATTCATTTTCTGATATTTGTCCAACACTTTCAAGTCCCACATCATATTCCACAACTATAAAAACAAAATTAATTTAATTATATTAAGTGTAATGTAATTATAGAATTTGAATAGATTCTTAAAATCACAAACATAGGTATTAAAAAATATTTTACAATACTGAAATATTATTAACATATGTATAAATTTGAGCTAGTGTATACCTGTAGAAGTGCTAACATCAGAAGAGTTATTATTTTCAGTGTACGTATTAGTTGTGTCTTGTCCATCTTCTTTTGAGTCTAAAATATTCTTCAAATCATTTTTAGATATTTGTCCAACACTTTCAAGTTCCACATCACATTCTACAACTATTAAACCAAAATTAATTTTAGGTACCTACTATAATAGTATATCGAGTAATATAAATACATTTGAAGTTTTTGAGTTTTTTTTCCATCTAATTTCAATTTTAACCCTTTTATTTAAATTAAGTAGGTCAAAAAAAGAGTCTCACGGACCATGATATAGGTATGAATTATGAATATTGCAGTCAAGTTGTTAATAAATACCTAGATTAAATAACAAAATTTCAATCATCTATAATATATATATATATCTATTAAATAATTTAACATTTTAACATCTTGTTAGTCAACAATATTTATTCATGAAATAATTTTGTACTTACCATTGTTATGTTGACTGCTTTCAAAAAAATTATTTATCTTCTGATTGGTTTTTAAAATATTACACTGTAATTGGTGTTTTTTTTTTCTTTTAGCAGCTCCACTTAAAGCTTTTGGCGGCATGATTTATTGTAGACGTAAATAAAATTAAATAAATGGATAGCTTATTGTCAATTGACCGAATATAAAACATAGACTGTCGAAGATCCCGCATTTTCAACGAGCGTCGTCGTCGTGCAATATAAAAGCGAGCCCGATCGCGGTTTTCGCGCGTGGCACATAACAAAAATAAATAACAATACCTAATTGAGATGCGTCACACACTCATACTATATGGCTATATAGGCCGGTCAAAATACGCGTTCCTTCGCATGACGCGCTTTAATCAATTGCAACCAAACTATTTTTAATTTATGTTATACGGGTCGCAAAAGAAACGTTAATATACGATAACGTTGTGTACAAGACAAAATCGATCTATTGTCCAATCATTATTAATTATTATTATATTATTATTATAACAAAATCGTTTTATTTTCTTTCTTTCTACATATTTTTCAATTTTTATCATTGGGCCCCCCATTATAGGTTGGGGCCCTGGGCCCGTGTGTTTAACACACGCAACACACCCGGTTATTGCGGCACTGTTCATTACGATGGACACATAACAAAGCAATATCATTAAGACCATTTTGTGTCATTGTAGACCTTAAAAATGTTTTTAATCTTTGTAGTGGTGAAAAAGATCTTTCCGCAGTACAAGACGATACTGGAACAGTCAACATAATTTTTAGAAGTTTATTAAACCCTGTTAACATACCTCCAAGCGAATTATCCGATTTAAATACATATGTGGCGTCTTGTGTACTATTTATACTAATTTTTCTTGATTTTATAATATCTAGAAACATATCTCTATGCTAGGGTTGCCATACGTCCCGGTTTTACTGGGACACTACCAGTTTTTAACCAAGTATCCCGGTGTCCCGGGAAAGTGTTTCGAAACAGCGATTTGTTCCGGTTTCAAAATTTTACTCGATAAAATATCAAGAAAATTGAAAACAAAATAAAGGGTTGGTTTCTCACGGTAGAAATTGAAAATCTCGTAACAAAACTTAAGGACGAGGAATTATCAATAGAACTAATTTTGAAAGTTAATGTGATGAATTTTATGTACTTTGTTATAACTATTTAAAAAAAATAGAACAATTCAAATCAACATGTAACTAATTTAAAATCAATGTTATGAATAACATTAGCTCCAAAGACAATAGTAAATTGGGAAAATGTCAAAAAATCAGTAACCTTTATAAACGCTATAATATCAGTCTTAATTTTGATGAATAAATGTTTTTCGAATAATTCAAAATGTTTGAAAACATTAATCAACAAATTAACGAGTGGCATTGTCAAAAAATAGAAAATAAATGAATATATATTTTCAAAATATTCACTGAGCTATTAAAAGTTGTTGAATTTATTTTTGTTTTGTCGGATTCAAATGTACTGATGAACAGCACATGGACAAATTCAAGATAATAACTAGATATAAAAACGGTATATTATAAAAACGTGCTTCTATAACACATCTTATGAAGAATTCTACGACCTAAGTTTGGGAAACAAGTCTTTATCAAAACAAGTTTATGGATCAATCAAATATGTAGTAAAATCAGCAGAAGAAACTCTAAACCACAAAAGATCCGAAGACTAAGAATATGAATTATTATGATTATTATTATAATTATTATTATTATTATTATTATTATAGGTATTGCTTCTATACATAATTCATTAAAATATATATATTTATAATATTTATCCATTCATAAAGTCCCGGGTTCGGAATAATATAATCTGATAACCCTACTCTGTGCAATAATCAATCCCATCAAAGGAACTATCATATGTTTCTTATTTTTCTTTATCAATTATAAATTTTTCAAGTTTACATAAATGATTAATTACGTTTTTTTTAAATCGGTTATTTAATGATAATGTAACGTCTAGAAGTTTTTAATATGTAATTTTGCATTTTTCTCTAACTGATGAAAATGTAGGTCCTTCACTATTACCTTGAAGTAATTTCTTAAGAGTTTTTTTTATATTATTTTTGAATTTTAAACTTTGAATTTAGAATCACAACTATAAATTATAATCAACCATATTATATTTAATTTCTGAATATGATTATTTGTATACACTAACCAACATTAATAAAATAAACTAAAAATTATACATATTTCTAATAAAATTAATCAATATCTTCAGTTTTACTAAAAATAATTGTAAAAAAAAGGATTAATATGCCATTACTAATAGATTTATGATATACATGAATACAGTTCTGGAATTTCTAATAAATCATATTTTAATATACTAACCTAGTATATATATAAACAAGTACATCATAACAAAACAACAATGTACATAAGAAAAACAACTATTTTAAGTCTTGGTATTTAATAAGGCAGTCTTAAAGTGAAAAAATAAATTTAACTATAACTTTTCATTTTAATTTGTTCCATCTAAGCACTATTATATATTATGAGTCACATTTTTCATAAAATAAAATATAGGCAACTGATTGTAGAACTTGCTGTAGTGTAACTTCTTCAATGTGTGCATCAGAAGTGAAGTACCACCTACAAAAATAAAATATAAAATTAGTACAAAAAAATTAAATTAAATTTGAATTTGAATTATATCCAAAGCAAATATTGTATTAGATGAAATAATTATTTATTTTCTACTGATATTATTTAGATATAAGTTTAAATAGGAGAAGTACTCCAAAAGTTGTGAAGAGGCTTATCAATCAGTCAAATTGATGTCTTAAATATTTATTAATTTTCAACTTTAAAAATCTTTAATAAGAAATTGTAATAGTGAACACTATATTAAGCATGTGGCATAAATTGAGAAAATAACATATTTGAAGGTATCAAATTTTAAAATACATAATTCATAGATGAAATAATTGAATTGTGAATTTCGAAAAGGGCACATCTTGAGTTTATATTATATTAAAATAGACTGCTATATTTTTTCAACTACACATATAGACTGATATTTTATGAGAGAGAAGGGCTTATATCTCTTTTCTATTGTGATGAATGAATGAATGAATTATTGTTAGTTGCTAAAATAAAGAAAATAATTTAAAAAATAAAAATCAATTTTTTTACTTTCCAAAAAAATTTTAATTTTAGATATGAGCCTTTTTCGAAATTCACGATTCAATTTTTTTATGTCATACCTCCTGGCACAGAAGTATTTAAATGATATATTTACATCATATAAATACTGGGAAACCAGTTTATAAGAATATAAATTATAACTAATTTATCAATCAAATATATGGTCTACAACTGTTTGAAACATATTGTTTAAAGAATATAAAATGTTAATTTAAAATTTAAACTTGTAATTTTGTAAAATTTTTGAAATTTACTTTTTTCACACAAAGAAATAATATGTAATTTCTTAGTATATAAAATGTAAACATAATATAAAATAAATAAATAAATAATGTGATAGACTTATTTTAATACAATTTGCAATCAAGACTAAAAGCACTTAATATTATATTAGTGTAATTATAATTAATCAAAATATTAAAAATGCTACGATAATAATTTACAATACTCATACATCTTTACCCAATAATTAAAAAGAAATGTGTACCTATATACTATAATAAAATAAATTATAAAAATCATGTTTTTTTATATAGAGATAATCATTGATTTTAAATTGAAAAATATACATAGTTTTCTTAGCAGATCCATTCGCTGTTTTTACGTAATACTGAAAATTAATAATATATTACATTATAACTACTTATTATTAGTGATTGGTCGGACCAAACTGAACCGAACTCTTGATGTTCGGTTCGGTTCAAAATTCGAACTGTGTATGAAAAACTTAATTATCAAGTTTCTGGTAGGTAATATTCAAAAATCGAATTTGAGTTTGAAAAATTTTTTTTACAATTTTTCATTAGTGTTACTTATAATGAGGCTTTTAGACTTATAGTTCTAAAAAATGACCACATAGTACACAACATAAAACGTGTCCATCAGATTTAAATGTATCTTTAAACTCCGAAACAAAACTTTTTAGTCAGTTACTCGTAGACTGTAATACTTTCGGTATTACACAATGTTAAAAAATATATGCGTACGAAATTTTATGTATAATTCGACGTTGTGTAGTTGCGAAATGCAAAAACAACACGTACGTAACCCCGACCCCCTTATATTGGAATAATACATTTTTTTTTTTGTCAAAATTTAGCATGTAATTAGCATGTATTTGCATGTCAACTTTTGTAATTTGCATGATTTTCATTGAGGCATGGTGTTAAAAAAAAGGTGGGAGGTGCTGGAGACACGTGTCTCCAGACCTCCCCCCCACCTACCATAAATAATAAATTTAAATGTTATTTCTATACCCATATTTAACATACAATTAGCATGTATTTGCATGGCCGGTCCCAAGTCTCTAGTATTATCCGTTGGTTCGCAAAATCAATTAAATCGATTTGCACGTATATAATGGTTAAAAAAGGCTTACCTTTTATGTTTGATTGTTATATTATTCTATGAAATTTAATAATTACTAATTTTGTGACCAATTTAAATAATATTTATAATATATAGTTACCTATATTATTTATAATTTATAAGTTGACAGTATTCTATGAAATTTATTTATTTATTTATTTTTTTATTAAGGGGGAAAAAAAAGGAAAGCCTCGATAACGGGACCATTGGTTTTTTTACAAGGGCACTTAAACTAAGTTGTACAATTTAATATTTTTTATGAATAATAATATGTTTTGGATGGCTTCTATGTCCGGGCCGAGTGCGTCGTGAAGGTGCTCAGGTATGTTGTGTTTTATTCGGGCCTCTTGAGTGTCTCTGCATTCTGTGATGATGTGTTTGATTGAAGTTGGATGTCCACATATATGACATATTTTGGGAGTTTCTTTTTTCATGAGATGTGCGTGCGTGTAGTATGTATGCCCTATTCTTAGGCGATTTAATATAACTTCATCTCTTCTTTTGAGGAAAACTGGGTTATTCCATTTTTCTGTAGTTCTTTTTATTTCGTTTAATTTAGTGTCCATTTTTACCCATTCATTTTGCCATTTGTTTTTAAATCAGTTGTATATAATTATTTTAATATCTTTGTCTGAGTTTATATTCCAGAGAGTTTGTTGATTTAGATTGTTCGCTTTTTATCTAGTTTATCCACCCTTTCGTTGCCAGTTATTCCGCAGTGTCCAGGTATCCATGAAACAATTATGTTGTTGCTAAATGTATGTGTCAAGTTGATAATTTTATTGACGATGATATTATCGTTATTAATATTACTAATACTAGTTAAAGTGCTCATAGAGTCTGTAAAAATTACATACTTTTTATTTTGCAAGTTAGTACTTATTATATAAGATAGGGCTTAATATATAGCGAGTGCTTTAGCTGAATATATGCTACAATAATCGGACAGCATCTCTGAGAGATCGGTCTGTTGGATGACTGCCACAACACCCACGCCATTGTCTGTTTTTGAGGCGTCTGTGTATATATGTATGTGGTTCGATAATTTGTTTGATACTTCATAGAATAAATTTTTGTATGTATGAGTTGATGTTTCTTTTTTGTTGTAGTGCGCTATTGACATGTCAAATTCTTTAGTAATTATATTATTTATTTCTAATTTAAGTTCTCGTTCTATCTCTTTAATCCTTTTGTATATGGGTCGTATTAATTTTTGGTTGTTATTAAAATTATTTTAAAATCTGTTGTTGAAAATTATGGAGTACGTTGGTTTATTCGGGTCAGTTGCTGTTCTTATTGCGTATTGAAGCATAAGCTGATTTCTTCGACTACTAAGAGGTTGTTCTCCCGTAATATTGAGTATGCTATTAATGGGGCTACTTCTAAAGGCACCTGATGCCATTCTTAGGCCAGCATTATGGACAACATCAAGTTTTGCCAGTATTGAGTTTTTCGCTGTCATGTATAGGGTTGATCCGTAGTCCAAAATTGATCTGATGAGAGATTTGTATATATTTATAAGGGTCTTAACGTCTGCTCCCCATTTCGTACTTGAGAGTACTTTGATAATATTCAATCTTTTTTTTGCTATGTCATTTAATTTTTTTTATGTGTGCTGTCCATGTAAGTTTTTCGTCGAAGGTAAGGCCTAATATTTTTAAGTGTTTTGTATAAGATATTATTTTGTTGTCCATTTTAATGGTAAGTTTTTTATTAATTATTTTGTGTGTAAAAATTATTAATTGAGATTTCTCAGGTGAGAATTTGAATCCTGTGCTTTTACTCTATTCGAATAACGAGTTTGTGTATTTCTGAAGTTCATTTTCTATAGTGTCAATACATTTATGTCGGACGAAGATATTGCTGTCGTCCACATATAATGTAATTTTTCCGGGGGATGGTATACGTTTAGCTAAGTAATTTACTGCTATTAGAAATAATTTTACACTTAAGGAGGAGCCTTGGGCAATCTCGTTGTTGAGATTATATAACGACGAGTTTTGTCCGTTGACAGCAACTTCAAATGTACGATCAGTTAAAAAATTTTGTATAAAGTATAGAATGTTACCTTTAACGCCCCAATCAAGTAAGATTGAAGTAATTTGGTATCTTCATGTCATATCGTATGCCTTTTGTATATCGAAACTTATCAGTCCCATGTATTGATTACATGCAATTGTTTCGCATATTTCTGTCTCAATGTTTATGAGGCAGTCGTAGGTAGATCTGTTTTTCCGAAATCCAAATTGTTCTTCTGCGAGTAGTTTATTTTTTTCTAGGAACCAGTTAAGTCGGACGCTGATTATTTTTTCAAATATTTTGCTCATTGTACATAAAAGTAATATCGGCCTGTATCCTTGTACTAAGAATTTGTTTTGGTTAGGTTTATGTATTGGAATTATTGTTGCATGTTTCCATTTTTTTGGGAACTTGTGTTGTGTCCACATTATATTGAATATTTCAAGTAATGTAGTTTTTCCTATTTCGGGTAGATTTTGTATAAATATAAATGGAATTTGGGTATGAAATAAAAAAGGTATGAAATTTCATGAAATTTAATTGTGTACCAGTATCTAATTTTATCAACATTTTTAAATTAAGTAAAGAATCGTTATAAATTAAATGAATAATATTATACTTTGCATTATCATTTATATAAATTTCATAGAATACTGTCAACTATTAAATTATAAATAATAAAGATAACTATACATTAAACATATTATTTAAATTGGTCACAAAATTAGTAATTATTAAATGTCATAGAATAATATAACAATCAAACATAAAAGTTAAGCCTTTTAACCATTATATACATTTAAAATAAATGATTAACACACAACTTTAGGAAAACTGCATTAATAACTATAATATAAATCACTAGGTGACGAAGTATAGAGTTTTGGGACCGACCATAGAAATGTTCTAAATGTTTACGTGAAGAAATTTTGGAATTCAAAATATTTCGTGTAGGGACACACACACATGCAAATCGGTTTAATTGATTTTGCGAACCAACGAATAACAGTAGAGGTTTGGGACCGGCCATGCAAATATATGGTAAATATTGGTATAGAAAAAACATTTAAATTTATTATTAATGGTAGTTGGGGGGGGGGCTGGAAACACGTGTCTCCATCCCCCCCATCTTTTTTTTCATACCATGCCTGAATGAAAATCATGCAAATTACAAAAATCGGCATGCAAATACATGCTAATTACATGCTAAATATTGGCAAAAAAAAAAAAAAAAAATGTATTATTCCGATGTAGGGGGGTCGGGATTAAGTACGGAAAAACAACGACGGATAATAATCGACTGAACTGAATACTAGAGATATTAAGTTCGTGAATGAATAGTTCATTTGAACTATTCACTTAGATGAACTATTCTGAACTATTTCAGTACCTGTAACTTAACAATACATAGTTCGAAAAAAATTGTTAGCATAGTAGAAATAAAATAGTTCCCGAACTTCTTTAAAAATTCTCTGTGGTTCGTTGTTTGAAATCCTATAAATGGTAAGCAGCTATTTACAATTAGATAAGAAATACTTAATTGCCCATAAGTAGTGTCAACTACCATTGAACTGTGTACTGCTGTACTAGTATTGATAAAACGAATAGTTCACTCTGCTATATTTAACAATAATTAAAAAAAGTATGCAAATACTATAAGTCCCTAAGCCTAATTATAATGAATATGTATTGAGCTCTGCATATTAGTATTTATCAGATTTGTATTTTTATCATACAACTGGAAAAATCTAATTTGGAAAAATATAAAATTATTTCGGTTCAACACTGTTTTGCTAATAAAAACATGTTTACATTCTATAATTCTATGTATTATGAAAATTTTATTATACTGATTGCACAGCCATAAACATTTAAATAAATATTCGGTTGACCTAAAGTTTAGAAACTATGACTTCAGTTTGAAGCCATTACAATTTTCAATTTAATGAAAAAAAAAAAATTAAATTAAATTAAATTAAATTAATTAAATTTTATCTACGACTTGAAATTTTTCCATATACGGTTAGGTTTGGGTTTGAAAAAATATTTTTAAGTATGATTCAAGTTTGGTTCGATTTCAAAAATTAGTGTTCACTACTACACATCACTACTGATTAAAAACATAATATGTAACACTCTTAAGTATTAATAGCACTAGAAAGTATTTTTAATCAATGATTTTATTAAAAATTAATACATTTTAATATATTCTAAAGCAAATCCTAGCAGTTTCAATGATAATAAAAATGGATTTTGATTATTAAATTGTATTTTATATCAACCACAAAAAGTTATTAGCAAAAAGAAACATTTTATAAATACTACATTAAAAATCAGAATAATGAAGACTGCTTAAGAGTTAATATAAATTCAAGAGTTAAAATACTATTGTTTAACTTACATCTGTAATCTGTAATAATAAAATAACCTAATTTTATAATTTTTAATTTGACTGTTTTAAATTAGTACCCTATACAGTGGTCACACATTCAGTAGGTCATATACTAATCGAATACCGTAGTCATCAAATAAAGTAACTATAATGTCAATATTTAAAAAGTAAAAATTGAAAATATAATATTTTAAGCCGTACTATCATATGTTAAAAACTGTAAACACTGTAAATTTGAAGTAATCTACCAATTTACTTTGAAAAGGATCATGCAAAATATTGAAATACCTTGTATCACTGCACCTGTGTCTAGAATGATCTGAGGTGATGCCTCTTCTGTAAGTACTAAAATGACCTGCATTATGTTCACCAACATGGACAATAACAGCTTTTAATCTGAATGTATACTTATTTCCTCTTAATCTAAATAAGAATAAAAACATTTGAATTAAATTAGTTATAAAAAATATACTTATTAAAATTGTTTAATGGAATTAAAAAAACATTAAATATAATTTATTAGTTTGTTAAACAAATATATTTAAACAATAGTTCCCAATAATGTTTTTTTTTAACTTTCATGACTTAAAGCTACTTTTTAAAATATGATTATTAATTACTAAAATAAGTATAAGTGTTTTAGTATACAATTTATAAAATATATTTTTAAATAATTTTACAGTTTATTTCTTGAAAATTTTAATGGTTTAAATATTTTATTTAATAAAGTACAATATAAGTCACAGAACTATCTTTATTTTATATTCTTACCTTTCAATTGATTCAGTTGGATAATCTTCTCTAGATTGTCTGAGTTTACTTAGTTGGTCATAAACACTAGTATACTTATCCATATGTAAATATTCAGGAAAGTTAACAAAATCATTTCTTTTTAATGGCCTATCTTTAGAATATTGAGTTCTTACTAAGTGAAGACATAAACAAGAAGGCAACTAAAAGATGAAAAAAAAAATTCTGATTATTTTTTATACAATTTATTCAAATATTTTAACTTTGATAAATACCTTTCCAAATTTGACACTTTTTGTGCAAGAATTTCCATCAGTAACAATATTATTTTTATCACAGTTTGTACATGGTAGATTTTCAAGATTTTCTTTTTTGATATACTGTTCTAAAATATCTGTTAATTCTATTTTCAGTTGAGGGTGCTCAGGTAAATTCAATGATATAACATAAAACTTTTCATAATTTAATGAAGACTGAAAATAAATTTTATTAAATTCTTATGATTGTAAATAATTAATATAAATTATATATTTGAGTAAGAGCAATTACTAATAAAAATATTCTTTTAATTTTAAAAGCAAATAAATTATATATACAAGGAGAAGAGTAATTAATACCACAGCAAAATAAACAAGAATTATTTAATAAAAATTACTTAAAATATTGTGTATTGTTGAAATATGGGTTTATAAAACATCTAAAATTTACACAATTTTTTTTTTATTAATAAATCTAGCTCAACAATTACAAAATATTAAAAATTAACAACCAATATAAAAAAGATAAACTGAATAATTTACATATTTAAAATGTATAACAATTTAATTTGTTATTACCTTTACTATACTATACATTGGCTATTATGTTAAAATTTTAATAAATCTAATAGTGATACCATTACTGACAATGCTCGACTTGGCAAAATTAAAGAAGGGGGACTTTATTTACTTTAAAAAAAGAATGTTCCCGAAACTGGCTGAGCGTTATGATTATATCATAATAATAGTAGGGAGACACTAAAATTTCTGAAAATTAGTTGGGGTACTCCGTCCCCTTGCGTCCCCCTCAAATCGAGCACTGATTACTGAATAAACAAAAATATAATTAATTTACTTGATATACATTTATAATATATTTTTAATCTATAGAAAATAATTATAAATTATTGGTACATACATTTAAAAACCAACATTATTGTTGTAATAATAAATTCTATGTGATATTAAAGAAAAATCAACTGTTACTTTTTTCATAATACTTTTTAATTAATAAAGAAAACAATTAATTTTTCACTCTAAACTCAATAACAATTTTATCCATTAACCTGATTTAAAGGGTTAAAAAACAATAGTCATATATTACTATTTTAGAAATTAATTTTACTAGTGGTATAATATTTAAATAGTAAACATAGCCAGTTAAAAAATTTAAATACTTACCTTGTGATGACATAAAGAACATTCAATATTATTCGATAAATAACCAAGAAAAGGTGCTGGTTTAATATTTTGATTTTTATCCAATGATTTTCTATCACTTCGAAACATTATATTTCTATAAAAATATTTATAACAAACTTGTTAAAAATTAAAAAAATAGAAATAAAAATTGTAATAATTACCCAGGAATATTAAGAATATTATTAGGTAATGCATTTTCTTTTGATTTAAATTGGTTATATACATCAATATTGACATTATTTTTAATTTGAATTAAATTTTGACTATTTTCTTTTTTTACTAAATTTCCATTTGTTTCCTCTAAACAATCAGCTAACTAAAATCAGTTATAATAATAATTCAAAAACTCTTTTAAATTACACATTAAACTAATCTTACACTACAACTTGTCTTATAAGCTTCATCTTCAATCACAGATAATAAATGAATAAATAGTTCATGAACATCAGCCTGAAGGTGAGGTTTGAAATGAAATCCAACTTTTTCTAAAGTATTTACTAATTCTATAGGAGATAAAATACCATCATCATTGTACCTTGCTCCTGTTAAAACTACAAATCAAGAAAAAGATCAGCACTACTGTTTAGTGCATTTATAATCATTTTAAAATAATTTTATATAAACTAATAACTTATAAAAAATTTACAATTTTTATTTCCAATCATTAGATATGATTTTATTTTATAATATTAATTAAATATCTTAAATACATTAATAACATATTATTTGCTTGTAGACAGTGTTTTTTTATGCATTTATGATTAATTTAGTACCTTATATTATTAATTACAAACAATATAAAATTTAAATGATTAAAATATGTAACTATTCCAAAATTATAAAATTAAGACTTTTCATGATCTTGGAAAGTTACAAAGTAACTTCATTAACTCAAATAATATTCAAAATCATATCACAACATGTTGATAAGTATAAATATTTTGATGTAATAATTTTGAATGCATTAAAATAATGGTTTGGAAAAACACAGTTTGGTTATATTATGTAAAAATAAATAATTAAAAATATATTTTGTTTTAATGTATTTAATATTCATTCCTTAATATCTTTTTAAAATAATGTTAGATTTATTAAAAAAATATAAATTTTAAATTTAAACTCTAAATTTAAATACAAAATTTGCATAAACCATACTAGGTATTTTAAAAACTTACATTTGAGTGTTTTATTTAAAGTGTATGATACGGTTGAAGACTTTGATTGTTGATCAAGCCACTGAATAAACATAGGGCAAGATGCAAGTGATTGCAATAATGTATTTAAATAGCAAGTAGTTCCTAAATTTTGTAATCCACAAAAACCACCTGTAAGAAAAATAATTAGGTAAATTAGTCTATAGAATTTATAATATGATGTTAAATGTTGACATTTTAAATACTTTTAACTTATTTTTCCTAAAAAATTTCTTTGAACTTTAATTTAATACTTTTTATAATTTTTGAAATAATTATGTTGATTTCATTTTATCCAAACATAACTCAATATTTCAATTCAGGAAAATTTAAATTTGTTATTAATGAATATGTCAGTCTAAAATAGTTATATATTGTTTGTTTTATTTAATACTTATAAATTATAAATATATAGGTATATAACTCAATTAATACTTTTAATCTTAACTATCGAATAATCAATAATCAGATTATAAAATATTTGAATTCATGTTGATTAACTAACGTTTTTTTGTAGATTTTGGTTTATCTGAAGGACCAAATAATATATAAGCAACTAAAGCTAAGCCAGCTCCAGTAACACTAATGAAAGCCAATTGGTTTCCATTGATTTTAAACATTGTTATATTCATATATTCATATTTATATTAAAAACCACTAACAAAATATCTGAAATACTAAAACATTAAAATTAACTACTCACAAATGATTGTTAAATATTAGAAAATGAAAAACTAAATAATGAAATGAACTTTGCAATCACATGTTTTGATTAAATCACGGATTATCATCCATTTTATCACCTACTGACAACTTTATGATGTGATAAGAAAAACTGTGTTTTATTTTATTCCACTTTATTTGAATAATAAATTATTGAACTAAAATGTTTTAACGTACTTGTAGGTAATATTTCATTTATAAAAATTGTAATATATTTTATCTTGTTTAAGATCTTATTAGTTATTAATTGAATTACTGTCAACGCAATATTATTGAACTAAGAATTTCTAAAAAATCATAATATTGCTACACTGGTCTTTAAAATAATGAATTATATAAAAATAATTGTAAGACTAAATGAAAAAAATGTTTAATACATTGGAAAATTATTAAAAATTATTTTACAATAATACCAATATTTCAGACAATATATATGTTATAGTATATTTAGGTTTACCATTCGTCTCGGTTTAATTAGAACAGTCTTGGTTTTAAAGACATGTCCCGGTGTCCTGGCCAATCATTCAGTTTGCCTCGGTTAGCATGCTACAACATAATACATATACCTTAAAATTATTATATATATATTACAGAATAAGGAAGACATTTGGTGAGAAGGGAGGGTCATAATATATTAATATCTCTCCTGCAATGTTGTTAAAAATACTTTTTAAAAGTATTTCAAATAAGTATTTAAATACTTCAATTAAAAATTATTAAACAATTTATTTAAATATCTTGGCTAATAATTATTTAAATAAATCTAAACTAATAGGCTACAATTGATACTTTATTTGAAGGGATTTTTACCAACCCCTTCCTCCCACAGTAAAATCTCAAGGAACAATAACCTCATGATAACTGATTTGCAATTTTTCTTATATCTTATCATCAGTTTTTTCGGAATTATTAAGAAATATGTAAAACAACCCCCCAAAATGTATCAATTAGTACCCACTCCTTATCTTTTATTTTTCATTAGGTGATGAATGAAGCAATACTTTTGATCAAAACCATGTACATAAACAACAAAAAACACACATGATAAAACCAATACATTCATTGTTTTCAACAGAATCTAAAAACAATTATAAATTGTATTCAGTAACTTGAAATTAAAATAAAATAAATATATCATTCAAATAGCAAATTAAAAGATGAATTAGGTATATTAAATCTGAATAAATAACATAGTTACAATATAACTAATGTTTACCATACAGTAAATAATAAATATTACATATTATAAAGATTATTTTTAAAAAATATAATTTAATATTATTTCCTTTCAGTTAAAAAAAAAGTTTAACAAAATAACATATAATTAGAATGGCAACTACTTATTTTTTAACTAATAACTGTTTGAATTGAGCGAACAATTTCTAAATTTTAATAGTATACAGGTAACTTCATTATATTTAAACTTAAAACATATAAAATATGCAAAGTTGTAAAATGTAAAATAAAAGCAATTTTACAAAAAGAATAGTTTAAATTCTATAGATATTATATAATTAATAATAATTAATTGTTTGATTTTTATAAAAATAAGGAATTATTAATAAATTTGAAGAATGAGTAAACTACTTTTTATTTCAAATAATTTTTCAATAATGCAACATTGATTACAACAAAATATAAAAAAAAAAAATAAGATCAAAATTGTACTTATAAAAAAAGTAACATTAATGAAAGACATTTTATATATATTTATATAAATATTATTAATATTTCTATTTGGTAAAACTTCACATAATATAATAATTTAATTTTTAAATAGGCACCATTTTTAAAAAAATTATAATTTTCTTAATTGATATAATCATAACATCATGAATTACCCTTTATATAATACTCTTAGTTATATTGTTCTTCCTATATTTAATTTGAGGTAAATATAATAATTTAAAATCTCAAGAATTATAACTAATATTTTCAATTGTTTAAACATTTGTTATGAAATGTTATAAATATATGAAAACATTTAACAAGCTTAAACATTATAAAAATAGTAAAACTTAACAAACTGTAAATTTTGTAAATTAAACTGTACATTTAAAAAACAAATTTTATGATAGATAAATATATTTTTGAAATTTATAATTATTATTTTTAATTTATCTTTTATAATTCTTCAGACTATGTAGAAAAATATTCTAAAAAGAGTTTTTATTTAATTAAATATTAATATAATAAGCTCAAGTTAATAAGAAACAATAATATTACAATTTAATTTTTGAAAATTAAACTTGCCAAATTAATTGTCTTTTAATAAAATATATTAAAAAAATGGTTTTTATAATACTACTAATAGGAATATGATTTTAACATAATTTTTTTTTTCTCAAGAAAGTCAATACTAAATTTTTATAAAATCTTTAAAATTTTCATAATCAGAATCAGAAGCAAATATTTTGGAGAGTTCACTGAAAGTTGGCCTTTCTTTAGGTTCATAAGCCCAACACATTTCCATTGTTTTATATACTTCTACTGGACATCTTGGCGTTCTTAGCAATCTCTCTCCTTTTTCTAAAATGCCAATTACTTCAACACCTTTCATATTTTCATATGGTTGCTGTCCATATGAGAACATTTCCCACAGTGTAATACCATAACTCCATACATCACTAGCACTTGAAAACGTTCCGTAGTTACATGATTCTGGTGCATACCATTTAATTGGCCATCTTCCACCATGTGATGCTCTATAATAATCTTTATCCACATTCAATGTACGTGAAAGACCAAAATCACTAATTTTTGCTTGGTGTCTATCAACTAAAAGAATATTTCTGGCTGCTAAATCTCTGTGCACAAATCGTTTTTGTTCTAGGTAGGACATACCTGATGCTATTTGAGCAGCCCACATTTTTAATTCATAATTTGGACTCACAAGTTCAGGATGTGTGATGATATATGTTAACATAGAACCTAGAGCTACAAGTTCTTGTACCATTAACAAAGGTGGTCCTTCGCATATACCAATAAGTCTTATAACACATTCATGGTTTAGACGCATCATGACATGAGCTTCCCGTAAAAATTCTGATTTATTAGTTGATGACATATCATATCGTAACATTTTAATAGCTACTTTCTCTTCAAAACCTTCTCGATTTTGATAAACACCTTTGTAAACTGAACCAAATTCTCCTTCACCTATCACTTCATCTAAAATCAAATTATCTCTCAAGATACTGTCTTGAAATTCAGTTTGTTGCTTTGGCTTTTTTAATGTAAAAGGAAATCCTTTTGGAAGGGGTGGTATAACTGCTGGACTAACAGGTAATTCCAACTTGTTGGGTAAACCATCAGGAAAAAGGGTGTAATGTTGTATTAAATGTTCCAACGAATCTAAGTATGGGCCATTGTCAATGAAATAATATTTCTCACGATCTTGTATCTGAAAATGATAACACTGATGACCACACATCATGGATAAAATATAACCATTTTGTCTATTCATTCTAACTAAAAAGCAACCATCAACATCTTTAGATTTTAATAGGGCAGTAGTTTCATGGCGGTCAAGCTTGCCATGATACCATTGTTCTTTTTTTGAAGATGGCTTAGGTGGAATAAATTCATTCAACAAACGCTCAACTTCAGTATATCCATTGGAACGTGCTAAGTCTATGGGTAAAACATCATCAAAAGTACGTGGCCTTGATGGAGCATTCATAGACAATAACAATGAAACAATCTCTGCATGCCCTCGACTGGATGCTTCATGTAAAGCTACCCATCCAGTAGATGAATTTCTTAATTGAATATTAGCACCACCAATTGTAAGTAGGATTTTTACAGTACTTAATAAATTATTCTGACAAGCAAAATGTAATGGTGTATACCCTTCTGTATCTCTACAATTTACGTTAGCTCCACATGAAATAAGTTTCTCCACAATTTGGTCGTGACCCATTTGACTAGCTAAATGTAATGCAGTTTGTCCTTCCTGATTTTTGGCTTCCAAATTTCGGTACCCACATTTCAACAATTCAGTAACAACTTTACAATTAGCTTGAGTGATAGCCCTGTGTAAAAGATTGGTACGGCCATGTCTTCTGGTGTCATGGGGTGGAGGATCTTTGACAATAGGCTGAGACAGTTGTACTCCTAAACTTGGATCATTTATTTTACAATAATGTTCAATCAAAGTTTCCAAACCATGCATTATATTTTGTTCGTCTATAGAAAAAAATGCATCTTCGCCATGCCTTCGTATTTGATAGTGTACTACTTCATTATTTTGTAAAACACAAAGCACATAGTCTCCAGAAGCAGAATTACTTTCTCGAACCAAAAACAAGCCATCTTCTTTACTTCCATGATCTAACAGAATAATTTCAGCCGTATCCCTGGATATTTTTCCATGGTACCAATTAATGTCTCCATTATCATTATGGTTATTCATTATTTTTACAAGTTTTCAAACACCTATGACAAAAGTAATTAGAAATCATAATATACCACAAATAACTATATAAACAAATTAAGGTATTATATTAAAAACATTTATAATATGTATTTTATGTGACATTTTTATAAAAAAGTATCTACATGCTAATTTTTGTTTTTTTTTTTAATTGGCTGTACATTTTTAATTTATAAATGTTTTATAATAATAACTACAGCAAATTTTTCAATACTGTTAAATATATTTTCAAGTAAACTTTTTTTTATAAATAGAAACATTAACTGAAATAACTATTTAACAAATAAAAATAATAATATGAAGTATATATTATCATTTAATAAGTATACCATATGACCTATAATATTAAGATATATTTAGCAAAAGAGAATTTCAAAGATTTAAAATATATTATTTTAATTGAAAAATTTTCTATAAAATACATAAATAAGTATTACTAAAAAGGGTTGACACAATTGGTATTAGAAAAATAGATAAAAATAATTATTCACAATGAAACAAAGCAAAAGCCAGTTGTTATTGAGATACTATTACAGATAATTTAATTTAATAAAATTAAATAATAATTTACCATAACAATTAAAAATTATAGTATCACATTAGCAAGATTTAATTACCACTTTTTAAAATATTACAAAGGTACGTATTATACAATAAATTGCAATGCATAAATAAAATTATTAATTTAAAACTACACTTTATAACATATAATCAATAATCTATACTACAGAATAACAATATTATATAAAAACGAAAGGTATCTAAATTAATTTAATTCATCTACAGCCTTCAAACATATAAAATAATAATTATTTAAGTATGATAAGAAATAATAAATATGATGATACAGTGCAGACTGAAAAGGTATAATAAATAGTTGTCCGTTTTTTAACATTCAACTACTGAAATTCATGCAAATCCCACAAAGTGAGCTACTTAACTACTTATAAGTGTAGTAATTAGTATTCATGGAACAAATCTAGTTTAGGGGCCAAGCTCGTATTCAATTTTTTTTCCCCCAAAATGTGTGTTTTAAGGCACTGAATTTGAATCTGATTGAAAAAATTGCCGCTCTTTTTTATTACGGAAGTTATACCAAAAAAACCGGAAAACTGTTGATTTTTCAAAACATCGTGGTTACCTCGATAAAAATAACAAAAGTTGCATTTTTGAGTAATTTTTTTTTTGAAAATGTGTGTTTTTGTACGCTTAAGATTTTGAGGTAATCACATTGTCATAATTAATTTGTTTATAACATTGAGCGTTGCTTCGTTCCGCAGCTCCGTTCGCTTTGCTCACTTCGCAAAACTCCTCTCGCTTGCTCCGCAAGCTCGTGTCGCACCCACTCGGCTCCACCGATCAAATTCAAATCGAAAATATCCCCCGACTTGCTATGCAACACCACCTCAAGTAGGTCACAAGGTACATACTAAATAACTACATATGTTCGAAACTCGCTGCTTATACTCTCTCCGGGCCCGGAACCGGTCTCATATCTTATCGGATTGAGCTGTTCACCGGGGCCATAGAGAATGTTCTCGAGATCGGCGTTTGTCTATCGTCAAGTGACTCCCGTGGTGTGAGCCTCTGCGTGGGCCTGGCGCATTTTGGCGTACGATTGTGGTGTTCTTAGAACAGAGTTTTTTATTTCTATTTAGTTAGTGCACCCTTTATTTTGTGATTCGCCATTAACCAAGAATTTGTACCCGGGACCCATTCCAGTTTGCCCCTGCCGTTGCGGATCGTCCGTGTATTTGAGTCCCCGTTGCACGTGTCGAGTTATCCACGGTCGCGTGGGATAGAATCCAGTGGGACTCAAACATATTGAGGTACTGGGAGGCACAGCTCCCTTTATATGATTACATTTTTGATATTGTTCTATTTTAGTTTATTATTTTTGTGTATAATCAAATGGTTATTATACTGATGTAAGGGCGCCCAACTACAATTTGTTATTATATTATAATATACCACATAATAGTTGAATTGTTTCTATTTTTTCATTATTATTAGTCCCGATCCCTCTAATCGATCCAAAATAGGACGTGCGATTCAGGACCACCTATATTTATTGCGTACGGCAAATACGTAGGCGTTTTGCCGCGTCGGCTTAAGCGCAAAACAACATAAGTTTCAAAAAAAAAAAAAAGGTATACCGAATACGTAAGTACAGAAAAATAATAAAAATGGTCCTCCGCGCGTCATTATAGTAGTGTTGCGCGCATGCGTATAAACGTAAAATCGAAAAATTTGGAAGGCCATAACTTCGAAACTAAACGAGAGCGGCAAATTTTGATTGCACCATCGTTCTTAACTCGATGAAATACATGAGTTTCGATAAAAAAAATTGAAAAAATCGCTTGGCCCCTAAGCTAGATTTATGCCGTATTCATAAATACAATACAATTGATTTATTTAGTTTTTATGTAAGCATTTTTTTATTAAAATACATTATTTTTCTAGCATTTGCGATTTCATGTAAAAGTATTTAGAGAATTAGTAGTTGATATTTAAAAATATAACTTGGATATGTCTTTAAAATTATACACTTTCAAGTAAAAATTTGAAATTTCCTAATGAAACTTATTTTTTAAAAATGTATAATACTAATCAAATAAAATTTGTGATGCTCAAAATATGCACTTCTTCTTCTTCTTCTTCAGTGAACTCGGCCACTAGGACCATCACGACACACATCCTTGCCTCCAATTTTCTCTATCCGATGCCTGTATCTTCCAGTTTAATGCTTTTACATCATTCCTTAGTACATACTCTCATCAAAATCGTGGTCTTCAAAGCGATCTTTTCCCAGTAAGATTTTCTTCTAAAACCTACTATGTATATGATATATACTACGCCAAACATGCCCAGTCAGTGGCACCCACGTAGAATACCTAGTATTAGTAGTAGATTAGTATTAGTAGTAGTATTAGTAGTACTAGTAGATACCTTTATGTCTATGGTGTAAATACTTTTTTCGGTTATCCAAAGAGGCAAAGTATTATGGAAATGTCAATAGAAGAACTATTTCCACATATCAATCGTTTTAAACCACAAAATCTATGTACAACTCGATGGGTTGATCGCCATAATGCAGTTATTTTAAGAACTTCTACCAGTTGTTTTATACACACTAGATAAAATTACACTTTAGACAGATTCTGTTACTTCTAGTTCTGCAAGTCAACTTCTTATTGCGTTAAGACAGTTAACATTTCAAACAGCTTTATTTATTTTAGTGAAAATACTTTCCATTAGTTTTCCCCTCAACCGATATCACCAAATAGAAAATATTGATTTAAAAACTGCACTAGAAGCTGCATCTAATGTTCAAAATAATATTCAGAATGTTAGAGAAAATTGTAAGATAGATTTTCAACAATTATTTTTATCTGTGATAACATTATGTGCAGAGGCGGATTCCCCATTAGGCACTGTAGGCATCTCCCTAGGGCAGCAACATTTTTTGGGGGGGGGGGGGGGCGGCTAATTCTGTAGTGTTTTATTAGAAAACATCAAATATATGCAAAAAAAATTGGAAAATTATTTACTTCACTTTTACGAAAAATAATTGTATAATAATAGGTGCATTTTCTTAATATGTTATCGTCGGAATTTCAGGAAAAATAAATACCCCCACTGCCACACTACATTACTAATTCGACTGTATATTAATAATCCTATGCTATTATTATGAAAATCTGTTTTCATTAAAATTTGGTTGACATCCTTTGATTTTTTTTTCAAAGTAGACTAATTAATAAAATTGATAGAAAGATAGAAAATTACAACTGTTTTAGTTTTAAAAAAACTGGTAAATTCAAAAAATAATATATTATAAAAATATTCAAAATGTAATTATGTTCATTTTATTCTAATTCTTATTATTTTAATTTAAAGTACCTATTATAAAAATTACAGTAGTATTAATAAATTAAAAATAGCATTAATATTGATTTTTTTCTAATGCCCTCCTACAATTTTGTTTGCCCCACCTGAAGATTTGGCCTGGCTACGGGCCTGCTTCAGGAAGCGGGGAGCCCTGTGCCACGCACAGCTCGCACACCCCTAGCTCCGCCACTGCTGGTATATAACAAATCAAGCTTTACATAGCGAGTTACAAATAGAAACAGTAAACGAACTTTCAAAACGCCATTATAAATCCTACTACATAAAACTACCAATGAATATTAACCCCTTAATTCAAAAAAATGTCCACAAATCTTATTCCGGACCAGCCTCCATGCAGACTGAAAAGAAACTGGAATCGCGACCTATTACTATGACGAAATAATAGAACTACAATCAGCTTATACTAAAACTAGATAAGTAATTTATCTATACAATTCTACATGGGGTATTACCAGTGTGTGACTTCCCCTATCAAGTGACTCATGTTATATTCATATTATATATTTTATCACAATGACTTATTGTACAAATTATGTGTATAGATTGTCTTTTAACATTTAAAATATAATAATAATAAAAAAAGTTTTCGAAATATTTAAGAAAATATAAAATTTCTCAGTAATATTGAAAATTTAACTAATTCTAAATATTTCATTCAATAACTAATTTATATAATAATTAACTTTAATTTAAATATTATTAAAATCAATAGTTCAAAATAACAAGGCTGGGCAAGTTAACGGTTTTTTTTAACTCTTTAAGTTAAGTTAATATAAAAAAAAAAGTAAGTTAAGTTAACCCTTTAGAGGGCACAGAAAAAAATATAGTACGATTTCTACTAAATTTTCAAATTTACTTCTTAACAGATGTAAGTTATTGTAAAAAATGTCAAAAAATTCGTAACTTCATTTACATTGGTAAAAAAAGGGTGGGAAATAATTTCCTATTGAGCATTTAGTTTCGTATTTATGTACCATTGGCAAAGGGAAATAATTTCCCACTTAATACCATACTACAATTTTTTTTTAATTTTAACTATTTTTATGCCAAAAAATGTATAAATGACATGCTAAATAGGTATTTAATTGTATTTTAAGATATATGACACCTAAAGATACAAATCTTCTCAACTGATAAATAAAATTCTTATGATATTATAGTAAACTTTATAATTTATTATACTAATTAAACAAACAAAAAATAATTAATAATGAAAAAAAAAATTAAAACCTTTGTAGAATAATCTTGGTTCACATTTCAGACTTCACATTATATAAAATTATAATAAAAGATAAATAAAATCAACTTTTCAAAATAAAATTATGAGATTAACTTAACTTAGATAATTCAATTCAGTCTACAAAATAAAATTAACTTTCTAAAAAAAAAAAAAAATATCAACTGTAGTAATAGGCCATTAAAATCAATAAAATATACTAAGTTTTATGGTACTCAGCAAAACAATCTTTGCATAAAACCTTATTGCAAGTTGCACACATCATATTAGATTTTTTGTCATGTTTTTTGGTACTAAATCTAAAACAGCGTCTGTTTTTAAAAATTTTAGTTGCAATATGTGATTCAATGGTTGAAATTACTGAATCTATTGTATATTAATGTCTGAATCTATTGCCATATCATCTGTTATATCAAATAACTCATACAATATATCTTGATCCTTAGTTTACAAGTTTATAATCCATCTGCAATTAATGTAAAAATTAAATAAATTATTCATTAAAAATTCACAATAAAGTGAAAATATTAAGATTGTGGTGTATGTAATACATTTACTGTATATATATATATATTGATTCCTTATGACTAGGGCTCGGATTTTGTAGCAAATGCTTCTTTTGAAAGAAGTGTGATAGAAGATAATTCTTTTATATAAATACGTTTTGAATCGTTCTGATTTTAATGAAGTAAACTTTTTTTTGCTTTTTTCCATAAAATCTGCTCCTTATTGCTTTTCCCCTATTTGGTTATTTTTTCTTGATTTTTATATATTTTTCTTGAAAACTTAGCTTATTTCTATGTATATTATACGTCTTGGACTATATTAGTATTACCAGAAATTATAAAACCAATGAAAAAACCAGTAATAAATATGTGACTGATAAAATAACTATCGTTATTGTGCCGAAATAGTTTTATCTATAATTATCTATAGTTGTATTTACGACTCAAGGAAAGGGAAAATTATCTGAATTATACCTACGTATTTTTATAGCACGTGCTAATACTTTAGTTGGCCGGTAAATATCATTCGACAATCAGTGAGGTATAAACGTAGTGTTCTAAATAATTTCTTTGATCGTCAAAATGCCAAAAGTTAAAAATGAAAATTTAAAATTAAAAAAAAATCGTAAGAAAATTCGGTGAAAATGTGCTTATGACTGACGGAAATATTATATTTTGTAAATTGTGTGAAGACAAAATAAATTCGGATAAAAAATATAACGTTCAAAAACATATTGGCAAAGAGAATATTATTCAAAGAAGCATTGAAAAAACTTGAAGCTGAAAATCATAATGCAGTTCAGCCATTCATTTAACAATTTTGTAAGTCTGATTTTAATGCTGACCTATGTTCCGCATTTGTAGCGGCGAATATCCCCCTAAACAAATTAAACAACGAACATTTTCGGTCATTTCTTTCAAAATATTGCAATAAAACTATTCCAAATGAATCAACTTTACGAAAAGGATACTTCGATTCTTGCTACACTAATACGATAACTAAAATACGCGATGCTGTGAATGGCCAAAAAATATGGGTTTGCATAGATGAAACAATTGACAGTGTGCGACGTAATGTAGCTAATGTCATTGGTATTTTGAAACCACAAGATGTTGATAAAACTTAACTTATTCACACAGAATATTTAGATAAAGTGAACCATAGTACTATTTTTAAATTATTTGACAAATCTATGCATATTTTATGGCCAAATAATGTTAATCACGAGGACATTTTATTATTTGTTTCGGATGCCGCGCCGTATATGAAAAAAGCTGGCCGCTGTATTCAAACATTGTATCCAAAAGCTTTGTATGTGACATGCTTAGCTTATGCCCTCCATAATGTGTGTGAAGAAGTGCGTGCACATTTCCCAAAAGTTGATCGTCTAATTACCGAGATGAAAAAAACATTTCTGAAATGTCCAAAACGGATCGCTATTTTAAATAAAAAATGTCCGGATATTCCAAATCCACCTAAACGAATCACTACTCGTTGGGGTACATGGATTACAGCAGTCGAATATTATTGCACATATTTAAATGAAATAAAAAGTGCAGTTGAAGAATTCAACGAGAATGCCCAGTGTGTGAATGTTGTAAAAGAGCTTATAAAAGATCAATCTCTACATTCAAATCTCGTCTACATTACAACAAATTTTAGATTTTTACCACATGCAATTACACAATTAGAAAAAAGAGGTATTTTTTATTTTTATTTCAAGTATTTGCTGTATTTATATATTATTATTTTTTAGGCGAAACCTTGGCAAAAAGTATAGGCATTGTGTTAGAAGCAAAACAAAAGTTAGAGGAAGCTAATGGCGAAGTAGCGAAATTGATTTTAGAAAAGTGCAATTGTGTTTTTTCAAAAAATAATGGATGGGCAGAACTTCAAAAAGTCAATAGTATTCATAATGGCACTGCACTAAACGTAAATGTGGAATAGTATGATTCAAATTATTTAGTTTATATGAAATATGCACCGATTACATCGGTTGACGTGGAAAGGTCTTTTTCTATGTATAAAAATATATTAGCACCCAATAGAATGAGTTTCAATGAAAGTAACTTGACTAAATATATGGTTGTGAATTCCTTTTTTAATATTTAATTTTATGTGTAATTGAAATTTGCTTTTTTAGAATTAAATTAATAAATGCTTTTTTTGGCTTTTTTAAGGATTTATTTTGCTACAAAATCCGAGCCCTACATATGACTTATTTGTTAAATTGATACATACTTTGAGTTCATAACAGCAATCTATCTTCTGTTGTAGTCGTTTTAGTTTGAGTAAAAAAATATTGACATGAAAAACGTGTCACGAAAAATTAATAATAATAGTACTTACAGTATGAATGATATTTTATTGTCACACGAAAATAAAGACCAAAAACTTAGCTATTTAATCATACTGATTACAGATAAATTAAACGATTTTATCAACAATAAATTTCAATTCAAACAAAACTATAAATAACTCGGAATAATCAGATACCGTGAATAAGTAGTGGGAAATTATTTCCCACCGGGAACGTTTTATTTCAATAACTCATTACTAGAATGGCTAGGGTAAAAATACCTATATAATAATAAACGCAGAAAATTATGAACATTCGCTTCATATAAATGAGAAACTATTTCCCTAAAACCACAAGCTACGGTATTTTTTTTGCTAAGGTGGGAAATTATAAACTATAATAGTATAATTAGTAATATATATTAACTAATATTATATATTATACTAATATTATATATTAATATATATTAACTAATTATTAACTAATTACATTAGATAACTAATGTATTTTTAATCACTTCGTTAGGTTAAAAATTAATGGATAAAAAAAATTAACTTAATTAAAAATGTAATTATTTTCGAATCTGTAATCAAAACCAATAAAATGAATGACAAATTTGGAATTTGTGTCAAGCTCATGTGGCCAACCATATAGTATGCTAAGCAGTATTTACTGAGGATTTAAAGTGTGCAGTTGACGATTTTTGAAACAGAATGTTCAGAATAATTTTTTCCCCATGAGTTATATTAATAATTTCAAGTGAGTAATAACGTGTTTCTCGGGATGTGTGGCGTATGCTTGTCACTAGGTATAATGAGTTATGGTTTACAAGAAAATTAATTAAGTACACGAACGCAACGTCGCGACTTCATAATATAATTACTATTATAATATTATTATTATCTAAACGTATATCAATTTATATGTTCAATGTCCTTTTTCATTATATATTATGAAAATGATATATATATATATATATATATAATTTTAATTATATAAAATATACAAAATATATAGTAAGGCTGCGCGCACATTGAATGCGTTTTCGTACAAATTTGATTCGTGTGAACTTGTACGTACACGCACGAACGATCCCGGCCTACCAAATACTATGTGAGTGCGTAGACTGGGTGCGAGGTGTTTGTACGTATACGTACATGTAGCTCCGACGTACGAAAATAATCCGAACTTATCCGGATTTCATTAACGTTCGTCGGAAATGGATTATCCATTGCCAGGACGTCACGAATACGATATCATCGGAACACTGACTATTTTACGGACAAAAACGAGTTCAGTGTGCGCACCCAATTCGTACGACCAGTATTCGTACCTTTTTGATATAAAATGAATTCATATCCAATGTGCGCACGGCCTAATACCCAATATCATATAACTCGTATTCATAATGTGTATTGTGTATAGACGTATAGTACTAAATACTAAATAGTGAATAGTATATAGTATATACTGTATGTATATTGTAATATTGTATAGACATCAATATTCAACATCAATAAACATAAATTTATTACTATAAAAAAATAATAGTTATAGTTAGATACTTAGTAATTATTACATGCTGGTGGGTACCTATTACCTGTATACAGGCTATTCACCTAATACCTATATATATATTATATTGTGTAGGTATATATTATCAACCGGTATTAATTATAAATTTTCCCAATTAAATTGTTATGACATTATTATTTCTCAAGCCAACAATAAAAAAAAAATCAATGGTTTATTTAAAATTTTAAATATAACTTAATTTTAAGAAATATATATATAATTAACTTGAAGTTAACACGTTAAATATGTTTAAAATTTAACTTATTAAGTTAAAAGTTAGTTTCAAAAAAAAAGTAACGAGTTACTTAACTTAGTTACTATTAACTTAACATTTTAACTTAATTTTAATTTTTAACTTGTTAATGCCCAGCCTTGCAAAATAAATACTGTAGAGTTATTAATATATGAATAGGTACATAATACTATATACATTCTAAAACACTGCGTAAAATACCTATAATGAGGAATTTATGAAAAAAAAATAGGTAGGTATATATTTATTTTTTAACTAAAAGGTTAATATTAACTATGGTTTTATGAATAATTATGTTGGTAGAATTATTTTTTAAGTAGTGGTTTTAACCATAGAGTAATATGTATATGTAGTGGTTTGAACCACAAAATAAATGTTTGAACCTAACATCTAAGAAAATGATTTCTTATCAATTTATGTTAGTATGAAAACAGCTGACCAACTGATATACTCAACATAATTTAGTTTTTTTTGTTGTACCAATGCTATTAATTCAAAGTATAAATAAAAATTCTTGTCTAAATTATGAGCAACGTAGTTCATGCATAATATAGTATTCGTTATTTATTTTTATAGATTACTAATTAATTAATTGTTTCGCCATCAACATTAATTCATTTTGGCCTGTGGAACTACTAATTAGTGTTTAGAAGTATATTTTGTTAGTGGGATACCCACTTTTATAAGAGAATATTCAACATATTTGGTTGTCAAGAGTTTAGTTTATGTACTAGGCAAAATCATAATGAGCTTCCTATTGTGAGTGTTGTATGAGTTTTTATTTATATATTTTTAACTCATGTGTGTATATATATGTAATAATAATATAAGCTAAAAAGTATAAATATTTATATATATATATATATATATATATATATATATTTCTTTATTTTATAGTGGAGGCAGATCATCAAAAACATTTAAACCAAAGAAAAATATACCAGAGGGTACACACCAATACGATCTGATGAAACACGCTGCAGCAACTCTTGGTTCAGGAAATTTAAGATTGGCTGTACTTCTTCCAGAGGGTGAAGATCTTAATGAATGGGTTGCTGTCAACAGTAAGTACTAATACAAATTTAATTATAAAAATTCTTATAGTTAATTATTCCGATTGTTCTTATACTAATTTGTGGATAGCTAATTCATATTTGTTAGGTTGAACAATATTTGATGCTATAAATATACACTCAATAATACAAAATATATTCTATGTATTGAAAAAATATTAAATAATCTATTCTAAACTTAATTTTAAGTACATATCTTGAATCTTTTGTTTTTCATTTATATTTTTTTTTTTTTTTATAAGCATTTTCATCATATTTAATTTTTTTTTAGAATTGTGTGATAATAAAACAATGAAGTCGTATTTTATTTCTTACATTGTTTTATAAAATGTTAACTATTCTATGTATGTAATATTATCATAGTACGATTATATTATTAACATAGATTAATGCTCTATGACTAATTCTTACTCTATGATTATTATTATACATTATTATAATCAGTAATCTATCTCAATTAAACTATAAAGAGTAGTATTATATAGTATAGGATATTTAATTTTTTATAGATGTATTGTCTATTATAGTTAAACTATATTGATATTTTAATCATGTCTTTCATAACAAATTTCTTCATTAATGCTTTCAGTCAAAAAGCTATTGTTAAAATATATTATTATATAATAATATATAATATATATTTATTTTTTTTATTTATTATAATTTATTTTTATACAATTATTATAATCTTACATGAGTAATATTATTTTATAATATATAATTAAGCCTACAATTTGTATTTTATTTTTTTTCAACCATTTTTTACTTAATAATTAATTTATTGTATTATACAATAACTGAATATTCGCAATATGGCGGTATAAATTCTTAGTCATCAAAATTAGTTATAATATTTATGTTTAATTGATTACAAATGGTTTAAATATAAATTTTATAAACTAACAATATCATCTTATTTCCTCTATAGTTATCAACAATTTATTAAATAAAATATATAATAAATAGTTTATAAAGTATATAATATATATATATATATATTTCACTGGTCCTGATATTGTATTTTAGCTTAACTGTTTAATATTTATTGTTATTGATGTATAATATTTATAAAAGCATTAAGTTTAAAATTACTTTAGTACACCGCTAAATAAAAACATATAAATTCATCTTAAATAGCATTGATTAAATATTTACAGAATTTAGCTATTATATATTTATAAATATTTATTTGTATATACTATAAATTCTAATTATGTAATTGTACTTAACATATAAAAATATTAAGCATTTATATTGTGTTTTGTTGCAGCTGTTGATTTTTTTAACCAAATAAACATGTTGTATGGTACAATAACAGAGTTTTGCACTGAGGAAAGTTGTTCTATAATGTCTGCGGGACCCAAGTATGAATATCACTGGGCAGATGGTCTTACTGTGAAGAAACCTATTAAGTGTTCTGCTCCCAAATACATTGATTATTTAATGACTTGGGTTCAGGATCAATTGGATGACGAAACATTGTTTCCCTCAAAAATCGGTGTTCCTTTTCCTAAAAATTTTTTATCCATTGCTAAGACAATACTTAAACGGTTATTCAGGGTTTATGCACATATATATCATACACATTTTGACTCAATAGTTTCTTTAGGTGAGGAAGCACATCTCAATACATCTTTTAAGCATTTCATATATTTTGTTCAAGTGAGTATTGTTATACCTAGATTTATAATTAATAGATTTTAAACTTTTAATTTTTCAACAGGAGTTTGTACTAATTGATCGAAGAGAATTGGCTCCATTACAGGATTACATTGATAAATTGGCTGGTAGAGAAACTAGATAAATTAATCTGGTGCTTAATAATCTTGACTAAGCATAACTGGTCCATAGCTTTAATCATTCAGATGTGATACATTCTTACTTTAATTATAAAATAGTTGACATTTACATACACATGTTCATATTAAAAAAAAAAAAAAAAAAACTGTCATTTATTCTATACATAGATAATATATTTTTATGTAAAGCTGTTGCCTATACAATTATCTAATAATTATTAATGCTAAGCACTATTATATAAATTGCGTAGACAATCTTCCACCAAAGAAAATCTAATTAAGTATAGTTTTCAGTTTTACTATTTTGTACAATTTTATAATATAATAAACTAGTATATATTATTAATGACTAATATATATATTTTATTTTTAGTATATACAGTGTGCCAGAATAGTAACTACTGTAGAGCACTTTAAATTGAGTGATGCGAACAACGAAATGTTTATTTTTAATGTAACATATTATATTACAATTGTTGTATTTTATAGAATTGTTGCTTTTATATTTAACATTTCAACAGTAACTATTGTTGGTGCACTTGTGATAAAATAAAAAATAAAAACATTGTATAAATAGAATATTGATTATTTATTTATTATATTTTTTAAATTTTTTTTTATGCCAATAACAATTATTCCTTGAAGATTCTAAAATATTTATAAGCTTTGTATAAATAATATATTTTGAATTAAGTATTTAATAATTTATTTTTATGAGTTGACTAAAAAAAATCCATGCTTAGATTTAATTTTAGTAGATTGGTAAATTAACTGCTAATAAACTATGATAACTAGCAAGTTGCAATTTTTAGTGTATGTTTATATTATAATTTAGGCATGCAATAAGAAAGGATATTGAACAAATTTGATTTTGAGGTGTTGAAATGGGCGAAATTCATAATTAAAGTAGCCGAATTTTGTAAGTCTTTTTTTTCTTGTTGTCATCTTGCAGTTATGTTGTGGGACTATATTGATGACGTGTATACATCTTTATTAATTGACGTTTTTTTTTTTATAAATAAAATAATAACATTTTTCATATTATTAAAATTGAATTCATTCATTTGTAAAGTAATATCTTAATGCATAAAATATATAAAAACAAAATTCTATTCTGTGATAATATTTACATACGTTTATAATACAAATATATATATTTTTTATGCGGCCTGGTTAAATGTATAAATTGGTATACTTAAAATTTTTGCACATCCGGAAAAAAAACTGAAATGACACTCCTGCTCAAGAATCTAATCTTGCTACCATATGAGGTTTATTGCAATTTATAGGAGCGTCTAAATACAGGAATGCATCTTATACATTCTGCATATGTGCGTAATTTATTCACCACTATCATAATGTTAGACTGTTATCAACATATATCAAATCACTATAATACGATAATAATATTATAATTATATGAGTTTTGAATCAAAATATTCAAATTTTGAATATACTACATTCGTATTTTACATTTTTTTTGTGCTTCGATCATAAATAAATCATTATACATACCAGATGCATTTGAAAAAAAAGTCAAAACATCATTAACTATCTATTTACTGAAATGATCAAAGCACAAAAAAAAAAATGTAAAATACGTGTGTAGTATGTTCAAATTTTAAATAGTTTGATTCAATACTCATATGATTATAATAATATTAATAGACCAAATATAATGCAAATGTAAATGTAAATACAATTATGTAACAAAGTATCACAAAAAAAAAAACTGTAACTAATGGCCTAAGATGCCGGGTTGTAATAAATAAGATCAGTAAATAATAATAATATTATTATCGTATTATAGTGATTTGATATAATATATTGATAACAGCTTAACATGATAGTAGTAAATAAAATACACACATGCACAGAATGCTTAAGGTGCATTCCTATGTTTAGACACTCCTCAATTTGTTATAATTTTTTATTTAATTGTGTTATCATTTATCTTATCACTCAATATTAGATTAAACAAACTGTCCGTTGGCTTGTTGCTGGTGTTATAAATTCGTAAAAATGCTAATTGTTATATTTTTTTAGTATTTAATCATAAATTTTAATTTTTTTATTTAAGAAATAAAAATCTATTGATATCTACAATCTTAATCTTTATGGTTTAAAAATATAATTTTCGTGCCTTAATTGATTGAGAATATCAAAAAATAGAAACTACACAATGGATATTGATGTGGTGAAGGTAGGCTATGCTATGCCTAAATTGGATGAAGTAAAAAAAGAACTTTTCAACAGCTTGAATGAACTCCTCGCTCGAGGACTTAAAACCAGTTTTCAATGGTAAATATTTTATGTATAAATATTTACATTAATCATATTTAGAAATTATATAATTTTTTTTTATGAATAGGGCTTCAGATCTTCTTTTGTCATTAGAAGTTGGGAATTCCCCAAAGCCATTACCTAAAAAAATTGAAGGTTACAAAAGACCAAATTTTTATTCCAAAGAAGTACTTAAACGTTTACCAGTTATAAAACCTACGGATATTTATTCTATTGACCACATTTCTATACCTTACAATGAAATGGAACAATATATTCATGCACGAGCATGTTACAATCTTAAAGAATATCAAAGGTAAATTATTCTATTTTAAATAATCTTTATAATTTTATTACTGTAGTAAACATTTTTTCAGAGCATCATTTTGGCTAAAAAATTGTCATTCAAAAATACCATTATTTTTGAGATATTATTCTGATTATTTAGCAGCTGATAGTAGTATTAAAAACATTGGTAGTGAAGCAACACCTTCCATGTTTGATGATTACCGATTAAGCTTAGATATACTATCTAAAAAGTTAATGGCTTTACGCAAAGAAAATAAGGCAGATGGATATTTATTATATTTACTTGGTGTGGTTTCTGTAAAATTAGAACAATATGATAATGCAGTTGAAACACTTTTAGAATCTATTCATAAGGTACCACTCAACTGGCATGCCTGGATGCAGCTTGGTGATCTTATTGTTGACAGAATTAAAGTATGCACAGTATATGAAATATCCAAAAGTATTAATTATTCATTAACAATAAAGTATCCATAATTTTAGCTGTCTAAACTAGAGTTACCCAATCATTGGATTAAAAATTTCTTTTTATGTCAAAAATATTTGGACTTGCAGCTAAATGAGCAGATGTTGGGTGCAGCACAGTATTTATATAATTGTGGTTTTGCTGATAGCATATTTCTTCTTTCAAGAGTAGCTGTTTGTTATCATAATAAAAGATGTTGGTGAAAACAACATTATTTAAATTTAAAATGCTTTAATAACCTGAATTGTATATTACTTTTGTTAAAGACATTGAAATAGCAATTCAAAAGTTCCAAGACCTCATTGAAATTGAACCTTGTCGATTAGAAAATATGGACACATATTCAAATTTATTATATGTACAACATCAAAGAGTGGAACTGGCTTATCTTGCTCAACGTGTTGTTAAAATTGATAAATATCGAGTTGAAACTTGTTGTATACTTGGAAATTATTATAGTCTTCACGGTGAACATTTAAAAGCGAATCGTTATTTCCATCGTGCACTTAAATTGAATCCTTTGTGTTTGGCTGCGTGGACATTACTTGGCCAAGAATATATGGAACTTAAAAATTCTAATGATGCTATACAGAGTTATAGTAAAGCTTTAGGTATGTATTATAGTAAATATTATCATAGATTATTTATACAGTCTACAACTACCAAAATAATTAAGTATAATAAAAGCTTCAAAACTGTTAATGGATAAAAATTGAAAATAATTAAGTACCATTAAGTATAATTAAATATTAACAATAAACAATAAAAGTACAAATAATTTAAAAAAAATTACAAATAATGTTATTCAAAATAACAATTGTACTTTTTTTTATCTGTTTATGTCCTTTATGTTTAATTCAATTGGTGCAAAATGCAAGCCTTTTATAGCTCCTATAACACTATTACTAAATATTATTTTTTAGCTTTCCTAAGTTAACTTATCAGTTAGCTATTTGCTAAAAAATGCTAAAAACTCTAAGATAATTTAAATTAACTTAAACTGATCAACAATTTGACCAATGAAATCATTTTTACACTACATTGTGGTTCATTATGTAAAAAATGACAGTAGAATTTATTCTTCTTTTTCTTCTTCGTCTTTCTCTCAACTAACTAAGGTAGCCCACCTTTGTCCTAAACCTCTACTTGTCTCAATTTTCTATATCCCCTATATACACACACCAACAGATCTCATATCATTTTCAATCTTATCTAACCATTTCTTTTTTGGTCTTCCTCATTATCATTTCCCTTTAATGTTCATTTTCATATCAACTCTTACTGCATTGGTTTTCTCTCTTCTCATCACATGCCCAAATCATCTCAATCTATATTCTCTCATCTTGTTCACTATTGACACTACCCTAATACTACCTCTCACATATATATATATTTAAATTTAATTTTTTGAAATAGAAATAAACAAATACGAGTACAGAGCATGGTATGGTTTGGGTCAAACATATGAAATTTTGGGTATGTTTAAACATAGCCTTCATTTTTTCAAACAAGCACAACTGCTTAGACCCTTTGATAGCCGTATGATAATTGCTGTTGGCAATGTGTATGAAAAATTGGGTAATATAGACATGGCATTTCAAAGTTATTTAAAAGGACGAGCGATGGGAGATGATGAAAAACTTGGACTTATTTACTTGGCTAAGTGAGTTAAAATAATCATTGTTTCAAATTTTTTTAATATTTATTGATATTATTTATTTTTCAGATTATATGTTGTAATTGAAAGACCTGATGATGCTGCAAAAATGTTTTTAGAATATATTGAAGAACATGGATTAGATGAACAGACACGTGATCACAGTCATGCTTATATGTTCCTTGCAAATTACAATTTAAATCGTATGAATTATGATCAAGCATTTCATTATGCCCAAAAGTGCTTGAACTATGCAGAAACTAAAGAAGAAGCTAAAGCATTGCTGAAAACAATTGTACATGAAAGAGTACATATGGAAGTTGACCAATCAATATGGATGTCAATGAATGATAAACAATCCAAAGTCATGGATTATGATAAAGAAATACCTAGACAATTACAAATGTTATCACTTACACAAAAACCTGAAAGCAATACAAAGGAAGAAAGTGACACCAACAATGATGATGATGATGATGAGGATGATAGTGAAGAAGAATGTTTATGTAATAGTATAACAATGTATATGGATTTAAAATTAGAAAAATAAAATATAGTAATTTATAAATTATCTGTATAATATAGTGGAAATTATTATTTTATATTTATGAGTATCCTAAGAGTTGTCGATTTCCTTTAATTTGTCTTCTTACAAGAAGACTGATGGAATATTTATTTGAACTTAATTTTTAATGTGTACTGTTAAATGTGAAAAGATTTGTAAGGTTTGGATTGAATTATTTTTAATTATATAATTTTTATATATTTTAATATAATTTTACCAAGTATGTGTATGTATAATATACTAAACAAGTATTTAGATATTGGACTATCAACATTTATTTTAAGTTTGGCTTTATAATAAGATAATTACTTATAAATTTAAGACTATTGATCATAGCCAAAAAAAAAAAAAGTATAGTGACGATGATTCCAATTTTATGAAGGCTCAATAACATTATAATATTGTTAATCATTACTTTCTTAGAATAGAGAAATTTAAGCCATTGACAGGTAGATTTTTATCATTATCATAAATCAGTGATGTAATTGTAAATAATACCAAAGCTAAGTTAGGAGTTGTAAACCCCTTAAACAGTGGCGCATTTAAGGGGGGGAAAAAGGGGCAAATGCCCCAACTGGAAAATTTTTGGAAGCAGCAAAATATTCTAACTTGATGTTTTCATGTTTATTTTATTATATATATAATTAATAATAAATCTAATACATTTAATCTAATAAAAAACCATGTATTGTTAATCATTGTGCATATACTAAGTGATGATTCCATTTCCTGTGTTTAATATATATATATTAAGAAAGGAATATTCACTTTGAATAAATAAGTTTAGATTAATGTTAGGATATGTATTACTATAAAATTAATTTTTTTATCGCTTAACTTTGAATTTATTTATATTTTTTTTTTTTTTGGTAAGGTTGAAGGGCGGAAAAATTATTTTGTCCCGGGGTGCATATATATTAAATGCGCCACTGCCCTTAGATTATCTTTGATTCAAAACCAAAAACTATAAATCATAAATCAATTCAAATTTATTTTTATTTTTATGTGACTGTTTATAAACATATGATATAATTACATATTACAAACAACTACCCCTCTATTTTTGTCTTGTTTTTATATCTCAAATATGAAATTTTCTCCATGTATTTCATATATCATTATTTTTTGTAGATATTAGATAAAAGAACTAACATTTCGTAGACCATTGAATTCCATTCTAGAAATGATAAAATAATTTCTATTAACGCTATAATTATAAGATTAAACCAAAATATTTACATAATAAAATGTATATACTAATAAATAATATACTATTTTACTTCATAGACCACAATAAGCACATTTTCATAAACATTAAGCTTCAAAGAATTTATGAAATTTAAATGCATACTAATACACACACATACATCCAAAAAATAATACTACTTAATAGAATATTGATCTGAGATCAAATTTAGTTTTATTTCATTTTAAATTTAATTTATATCAGTTTTATTTTTTATTCACCCAATAAAAAACTTAATTTTAATTATCATTGATATTTGATATTTACCTAGCTGCAATCTATGAGCTCTCTAAGAATTTTTTTTTATCAATTCCTACCTATATCAATATTTTTTTAAACACAGTATGTAATGTATCTATACTAATTTATGTTTTAATAAAGTCTAGGTATTAATTTAATTAATTAACGTCTGGTGGGATATCAGCGATGCGGTTTTGCAAAATCTCAGTTTAATGAAACATATATCTTAGATAGGTACTGTATTCTTACAAGGAATATAGTTTTTTTAATTTATATTAATGAACGTACAGTGACGGTGCTAGAGTTTGCGAGGCCCTGGGAAAAATAAACGTTGGGTCTTATAATTAATATTAATAAAATATTTTAAGTTCAATTAAATCAGAACCACGGGGCCTTAATTATAATTTAAGACGCGGGGCCCTGGGCAACTGTCCCTTTTGCCCACCCCCTCGCGCCGTCCCTTTGAACGTATTAGAAATTCAAATGTTTATTTAAAAAAGTGTTAGGATAATTTTATAGTTGAAAAAAAAATTATTTTAAAAAAAAAAGTGTTGTCTTTCACAACTACCGGGTTAAGTCCAAAACAGGTAATTTTAATAAAGTTTTATACCAGCTATTCCTTAGCCCGGGGCAAGTGCCGCAGACTAATTAAAATCTCTAAGCAAATCCCGTTGAAAGAATTTAATTATTTTTTATTTATCAAGATTTGACAGACCATAAAATTTTTTTTTGATGTATGTTTAATAATATATATTAGTTATAATATTAATACAGTCGACTCTCGATAACTCAAAGTTTAAGGGGGGGGGGGGGTAATTCGACTTACTAAAAATGTCGAGTTATCAAAAACTTTTAAAAAGTATGTTTTTTTTTAAAATAATTTTTACATTAAAGAAATAAAAAAATGTTTTCTTACATTCCTACTTACATGTTATTTTTAAAGAATTGGTGTAAAGTTAATTATTTTTGTTTATTTAATACATTGTTCTCAATTATATTTTCTAAAATACCTAGAATGTGCTCGACATATTTGCCTCTAATAGATGTGTTACTCTTTTTTTGCTATATTTTCCACTTGGAAAAAATTGGCCTTTAAATATTAATGTTTTTTCAGTTAAACATTTGAAAAATAATTCTGTTTCGTCCACATTAAAAATATCGTCTGGTGAATAATTTTTTATGAGTTTCGGTAAATTATATCTAATATTAAAATTATGCAAGTTAACAACTAATTAAACATAAAATGCAATAGAAATTCGTAGATTAAAAGCAACAGTTATCCTGTGGACGACTCCGTTTGAGTCGACAATGTTGGGGAAAATCAGATAAGCGATAAAATTGTGCTCCTTTTGATTTGGACAGTTATGTTTTAAATTTGATCCATAATATTTTTATATAAGTTTTGACTGTGGGAATTTTAAAATCAATGTGAAGTGCCATGTTTGGATGAACATGGGCGTTTAATATAAATAATTCTAAACATTTTAGAATGAATAATTTGTATTTTATTGATAGAGTATCTGTGGCAGCTCCCCAAATTGGTGATGTAATGAGTATGAGGGCACGTAGCAGCTGTTTATAAAGTAATAAGGAACACTTCCAATTTAACTTGATATGTCGATTCAGTGGCATAACTGGGAAAAAACCTTGGGGGGGGGGGGCAATATAATATTTTTATTATTACCAAAACCCTGACACCCCTCCCCCTCACCAGTTAAAACATATTTTTGTTGTATGTATTTTAAACACTATATCTAATTGTTTGATTTTACATAAGTCTTTTAACTTATTTCATGGTTTAGATAAATATAAATTATAGGTAATAAAAGGTACTATTTGTACTGTTGGATTATCTGGGGGGGGGGGGAAATTATACCTTTATCTCACTTGCCCTCCTCTTGCCCCCCATAATTACGCCTCTGTGTCGATTTAAAAGAGAGAATAACATCTTAAGTTTTTGATGACCTTGTTGTAGTTTGCTTGCTATGTGAGAGTTCCAAGTGAGTTCCCGGTCAAGAATAACACCGAACTATTTGATTTTTGGCAACCAATTAATACTTTCTCCATCTATATAATAGTTAGAAAGGAGTAGAATTTAGAGGATTTAAATGCACTGTACTCTAAAATGGTACATGTGACTTGTGCTTCTAATGGTCTCCATAGAGTTGCTGAAAAACTACATGTACAATTTTGTACCATTGATAAGATCGTAGCAAATTTGAAAAAAATATTTAAAAAAGCACCATTGCATGTACAGATTTTCAAAAACCACGCACCAGACGTCCCTTTACCTCCAGAACCCATTATAACTCGTTGGGCTACTTGGATTAATGCCGTAGTTTACTATTGCAAATATTATGAAGAAATTCGTGATATTGTGAATATTTTGGATTCGAATAATGCTTTATGCATTTAAGTTTAAAAATAAATTTGGGGAAACAAAATGTCCAAAATAATTTAGTAGGTATATATAAATTCGAACTTTATAGTACTTTCTGAATCAATTTTAAAACTGCAGGTTAAAAACATACTTTTAGTAGACTCTCTGAGTATCGTGGACAATGGAGAATACAATAAAAACCGTTTAAAGTGATCCAGAGAAAACAGTTTATGAAAAATTGAAAGTCTTATCAAAAAATTTCGGTTTAAAAACATTAACACAAATCTCATTTATACTAAACGGATCTTTCACCAACATGAATGATCTTCCCGAAGATCTGACAACAAATTACCTTACTTTTTATAAGTATGCACCAATTACGTCAGTAGACGGTTGATGATTATTGTATAATGTAATATTATAATTTAAATAAAAAAAATGCTATTAATATTTATTAACCAGCAAATCATATTTTGCGTTACTGTATTATCGGAACGACTTTAAATATACCTGTTACACAATGTATTAATAAATAAAAAATATGTATAAATGTATAAAATTATGTATAATTTCATAAACGCAAGACTTAAACTGTCATACAATAGTGCGAGGCCCGAGGCAGGGGCCCCACTAGCCCCTGCCTAAGGCCGGCTCTGCTAGCTGTTATAATGTGACTATTTGATTAAATGTAACGAATTAAATAAAACATAATTATTTTGTAAATCTGTAGTAACATTAAAAAAAATGTCTGGATAGTTAATACAGGTACAAATATTTTTTGTTTCTTCTTTAATTTTTATTTTATCTTTTTGCAAAAAATGTATGTTCATTTTAAATAGATTATATTTTTTATTTATATTGTGATTAAGTAAACAGAAGTAATTAGGTTTATAATGCATATGATTATATACTAATATAATAATATGTAATAGGTACGTACTTAGTCCATTATAACATGTCAATATACTTAATATAAATTGTTATGATAACTATTATCTATTAATATTTTTAACTATTATGTTGTTAATAAAATTTAAATATTATTATACTTTTCAATAGGATTATTTAAGTAAGTATCAACCTAAAAATATATTATGCATACTTTTACACAATTTGTTTGAAGAGTTTGTCGTGAAACACTTGTATTATACAACCTATTATAGTACCAAGGAATGGTAACATTTTTATAGAGTTAAAAATATGACTAATATTAATTGGTATTGTATACCATAAACATTAAGTATTAGTTTAAACAAAATTGTAACTTTTATGTATAAGTATATCGTAAAACCTATTTTAAATTTACCTTACATATTATTCGAAGTTTAAAAAATTAATCTACTAAGTACTTACTGCCTATTTATGTGCTAATGTTGTTCAATGAGTAACTATTAATAATAAGGGACCATGCACCTATCCTATCTTTTTTAATGGATTCTTTTCGTTCAAAATGTAATAAATTAAAGAAGAAACTTTAATTCCGAACTATTAGCCAATGATTATTTCATTGTGTTGTTTATATATTCATGTATAATATTAATTTTTATAATTTTCTAGTCAAATTGTTTATTTATTATTGTTTATTATCTTAGGATTTTACGAATGATGTAAACGTTTATGTTAAATAATTATAAAATACAATTTTATTTACTACAACAACTCTTTTCAATGTATTATAAAATATAAGTATACAAATATATGAATTAATTAAATAACAAATATTCAATTATAATAAATAATTAGTAACAACTTTCAAGACACTTAAGATCATAAATTTCTTCAAATTTAATCTTTTGTCTTTGGAAATATGTAGATAGTATTAGTGCCGTATCAAATATTGTGCCCGGAACGAAATTTCTAAATGCGCCCATAATTTTGTATTTTTAATTTAAAAATATCATAGTTATTAGATATTATTTTCAATAATTGCTACAATTAATAGAAAGAAATTTGAAGATTTGTAAATAAAATATACAGTATATTGAACGTTGTAATTTTTAGCATAAAATGCAAATTTTTATTTTTGTGCTCTCTCAGAAATCGCTTCCAGGGCTTAGGAAAATCTAACTTCTCCCTTTTGCTACGGCCCTGGTAACTATAGGGTATAGTCTGCGCTAATTTTTCTGCTAGAACATTGTTTAAATTATTTTTCAATTTCTGATATTTTCTCTTTTTTTAATTATATTAATATAATTATTCTCACAAAGATATAGTTCATGAGTTTAAAACCTAAAAATATTATTCTTCAAGAGTGACCTGATATATGTACGTTATTGGCTGATATAAAAAAAGTTATTTGATGTGTCATTTATATGTATAACATTTACATATATTAATAATAATAAAAATACTGTCAATATTTGCATTTTTGGCAAACGATGTCGTATGTATTATAATAGTACAATGAAACAATGTTCTGTGACAAAACACAATTATCTGAAGTAGGTAGTTATAAAATGTAAATAATATATATGCCTTGACTGGTTAGTAAATATTATTTAATGTTTACGACGTACCTAGGTTAGGTTAGGTTTAGACCAATGATGAGAATTGAAGTCGGTTATAAACCGGTTTCTTATTATCCTTACTTGATATTTTTGTAATATAAAATGTATCACGTTATTAAATGACTAATTCATTTCATTCTCGGCATTGTCTGTATAGCTATTGAACGTGTTTTACTGTTAACATCAACAATGTTATTTTAGTAATAATTAAAATGATAAATAATAATATTTATTTCGTTAATTTTTTTATTGTTGCATTTTATATAACGTTAACATTTTCAACCACTACAGTTCCTCCTAGTAAGTATTCACACAATCAAATATGAAAATTAAGTTAAAATTAAAATTCCTAAAATATAATAAATTGATTGTAAAAATAAGTTGCAGTTCTAATATTTAATACTATTATTATAAAAGGGTGGCGGATATAGGTACATATAGGCTATTTAGAATTTATTTTTACTTTTACATTTTATACGGAGTCGGACATTATAAAATGACTATAAATTTATATGAAGTTTTATATAACAATTTAAAAAATAATAAATACCTATAACACAATACTCATGGAAATATGTTATGCAAAAATATAATTTTTAGATTTTGAAAAAAATATTAAAAAGTTTTAAAACAAATTAAGTGTAAGTGTATTAAATCAGTTTAAATATGATTTAATTAATTATTTTATTGTAATCCTTATGAATTTGAATTTTGTTTTAATTATTTATTTTATTTGGTAGCCTTGTATACAAATTTTTATCTTTTTCTGGATATTAAATATTTAGTACTTTAATTTCAAAAATAGGCCTATGAACATTTAATAAATGAGTTTATCACTTAATATATTTAATCTATTCTTATCACGTTATTAAATTGCTAGTGCCGGATTACCCATTAGGCGGAAAAGGCACTCGCCTTAGGGCCTCGCTCATGTGAAAACAAAAAACTATGCTTTATTTTATTTACAAATTTACGAGACACAAGTCATTATGAAATATAATACACATTAAATTGTATGTGTTGTATGCAGTAATAATAATAAAATTATTTTGAGAAAAATAGAAATAATATAATAATTAATTAATTTTTCTCGCAAATAAATTTTTTTTTAATAAACACGATTTTATTTATTGATAATGATTGGTTATTATTAAAGCCGTTTAATTTTAATTATTGGATAGTAACGTTAAAGATGTACGTAAAATATAATTTTGTAGGGTCCAAAATTTGAATTGCCTAGGGACCTGCAAATATTTAATCTGGTACTGTATATTGCATTATCCTTATGAATATTACCAAACATTTATTTCATGTGGCGTATGTATTATACATTTCAACTTTATTAAAATATATTAATACAGTGTCTTCCCTAGTGAAAAGGTCACCTCGTTTGGAAAGCAAAACCATTGGTAGTTGGATATAACGATATTGTTCAATTTTCAGATTCATACAATGTATTTTATACAAATTGTAACTTAAATATAATGATTTAAACCTAGATTTAAATTCAAGGTCAATCATTATCAGGATAAAAATTCATGTGTAATATGCAAAATGCATAATTGCATATTTTTTTTAGACAATCACATTGTATGCTAATTAGTGATTGACAAAAACGCAAACATTTTTATTGAGTATTTTTACAATTTTAGAATTTTTTGAGTTAATATATCATATTATAATCATAGAATAGTTAAAATTAAATCTTATTTATCTTGAAGTATAACAATTTTATTGACGTTAATTTTAGATGATAAATATTTTATTTAAAAACTCTTTAAGTATGAAATATATTTAATTTGTATTGTGCAAATAATAATAAATAATAATTAAATAATATTGGTTTTTATCGCGACAAGTAAAGTGAAATAAAGTAATATTATTAACGAATATTTGCTAATTATTTAATTTTGAGGATCTTACATCTTCCTATTCTCTATTTTTATTTTGGAATCTATACTATGCACATAATAATGATTTATTAATATTAATAAGTTTTAAATTATATCCATGTAACAATATAACTGTTATACGTACAGAATATAAATAAGATAGGAAAATTCAATAAATACCCAGCGTGCCAAATTTCTGGTTTCTTAACGCAGGTAATTGAAATAATAAACTATAAAGTATTATACCAACCATAATTTAAAAAATTTAAAAAACTAGTGTTTAAAACCCTAAAACGGATAAACTGATTTTAAGTTGTTTGAACTATTGTGTTTATTTTTTAAAGTCGTAATAATATATTTTTATATTTATTTATATTGGTCCAATAAAGTAATATATTAATTACTATTAGATAAATAGTGGTTGAAATATAGATAATATTTATTGTCATATGTAATATACACGTATATGCGTGTTCCAGATTAATATTTTTGTTATCAATGATTTACTCTTATGAAGTAGAAATAGTATTTAAAATTACATCGAATCAACTAATCTATTTACTATAGTTAATAAAAGTAATAGTGATCGCCATTTTCTTGAAATATAAAGTTATTTTATTTTTAAACGATGTTTCCATTTTTTTGTTGTACATGGTTTCTGCTAAATTATTAAGTAGGTAATACAATAACAATAAACATAAATATTCATATATAAGTAAGTAAATTCAAACAGTTGTGAATAACAGTGATAAAAAATAAAAATATTAACAAATAATGATGGTAAAATTATATAAAATATCTAAATACAATAATTTGAGGTAGGAACTGGAGATTAGGTAAAAAAGTTGCAGTTGGAGGAGGAAACTATATGCGCATAGTTAGCTTGCGCATTCAATTTACTGTTTCGACATTGCAATTATGAACGTTTTCCAAAATCCTTCAAATTTTGTTAAAGGCCAACACTATGTGTTTAACGGGTTTTTCTTCCTCATACGTGCACGCGGATATTTCTGAGAAACTCCATTTTTGTAAAAGGTAATTACTTTTTCCCTGGTCAATACGGATTCTGGATATTTCCATTCGGTGAAATACATAAGCGCCAAAATCAGATAAGAAAAAAAAAGTCATATCGTACAAAAGCGCCAAAATCGTATCGTACGAAAGCGCCAAAATCGTAGGTACTTATGAGCCTCGGTTAAATAACAGGTATTAATTTGGACTGAAATTCCGGATAATGAGGTTATACGAACTATAAATGCAGCTGAATCATTTCATGGACATTTAAAAGATCAATTTTATGTGGCTCATTGTTCCGTTCATATAGTAATTGATGTATTATTAAAATTACAAAGCGAAACATATTTATTTTGAACTCTCCTTGCATCAATAAATTAAAGATAAAAAAATGAGATTAAAAAATCAACCTTTATACATTATAATATTATATAAAGGTTAAAAAAAATGTCGATAATAAATTATTTATTATTGACATTTTTTTTATAAAATAGAAACCTATGTATTAATTTATTATATTTATATTGATTTGCATGTATATTATAATTTATTATCGATATAATAATATTAATATAATATATAATATATTTTTATTACATATAGCAATTTTTAAATAACTTCCTATCTACATAAAATATTAATTTTGGCGCTTATGTCCTACAGATCTTGGCGCAAATGATAAGTCATTTTTGTACCTTTGACGCTTATGTCATACAGCCTTTCCATTAACTTTGTTTAATAAAATGTAGTATGTTGTTTTCATGTTATACAATCTGATAAAAAAGTATTATTGAGAATACTTAAATAACAAATATTTTTATAAATTTGGTTTTTAAATTTTGATATTTAAATATTATAATTTTTTATTAAAGATAATATAATTACACCAGCACAGCGCATACAATCCCCCGGAAGTCTTACTAGCCTCCTGACCTAACAACCTATTTCGGTAATCAAATTTCAAGTTTTTGGAGTTTTTAAAATAATTAACTCAACATTATCAATCCAATTTAATACTCACCAACAGTACAATTGAAAAACTAAAGTATATCTAACTAGGAATTTCATGGTTATATCGTAATTTTCGGTAATTATACCGAAAAAATACTTAATTTTTCGGTGTACGTTGATTATATGTATATTTGAGCTAATGCACTTGGAATATGAAAAATAGGACAACTTGTTATGTGTTATTGTGCATTTCTTAATGTTAGCTAAGATAATGATAGTCTTAAATCTCAACACATTTAAATGTCTCGTTGGGTAAGCCATATTATTGAGTTTGGATTGAAAATCACACCCCTCTTTTTGAAACCGGAAATGGGTGGGAACTGTTTTGCACAATACTGCCACTCTACACCCCTAAAATGCCTAAACATTATATACCACGGCAATCTTGAATAGGATTACCATAGAAAAGGGCATTAGGGATATGAAGGTAGGAGTATGGGGGATTTCCTATATCTTACCCAATAGTCCTGTTCAGGATTACTAAGGGTTTCCGTAGGTTATGTTATTACTATGTTATGTTATGTTTGTACTCATTACTTACAAAACATTAATTAATAGAACAAGGATGCATATTTTTGTTATGGTAATATTTTATCTTTTAAGAGCAATTAATTTGCTTAAAAATTTCTGAACTCAGGAGTTTTACAATTTTATTTCTTGATTTAGTTTATTAAAAATGAGTATGTATAATTATAAAGTAAAGATTGCTAATGAATAATAAATGCCAGTTGAGTTATTATAGTCAAAATATCTTTGACTTAAGAAATATATATTTTAAGGTTTTTAAAAACAATTCACTAATCTTATTATAAATGTATTAATATACTATTTCTGATAAGACCAAGAAGAATGTTGGTGGACTGGATGTCAATTAAAAACCTGGGCTGTGACTGGATGTGATCAATATAATCGAACCCAAAAAAATATCAGAGTTTGTACGGATGGTTCTGAGTATTATTGCTGTTCCAAAAGTGAAAAGCCTGTCGAAGATTGTTGGTGGACGGGATGTCAGTTGAACACCTGGGCTGTTAAAGGTTGTAAAAGTTATAACAGAACGGAAAGAGAAAAAATAGAATGTGAGGAGGGATTTAAGTATAAATGCTGTGAGAGTACTTTTTATGAAGACAATTTAAATCCTAACTATCTGGATGAAGCCTGTTGGTGGTCTGGGTGTCAGCCGAAAAATTGGAGCGATCGTGGATGTCCATTAAATACAATTCAAATTCATTCTGATGCCTGTCTTAATGGAGATTTATTTCAGTGTTGTGTTAGAAAGAATTCTTCCAGTACTAATGGGTAAGTGCTAATACAAAAATAATTTTTTTTTATGATATATTTGTATCATGGTCTTAAGTAGCGTAAATGTAAAGTTCTAAAAACCTTTCTTTAAGATTAGTGGCATATTTGTGAGGGAGGGGGGTACTTTAAAGTATTAAAGTATAATGAAAAAAAATATATAAATATGGCTAATAATTAAATTGTAATCAAATAATAATAATAACAATCGACCGCATGGTACTCACACACACATGGTACATTTATAATCTCAAGTGGGGAAATTATCGGTCGACAATAATATCAATATCTTAGTCCGTGATTGTCATGTCTTGTCAGTTGTCAGTATGCACTGTGTCAGTGTACCTATGCACAACATACAGTAATATAAAATATAATTAATACGATCATACATTTAATTTAGTTATTAATTATTATTATTATTATTTAAACAATAATTTGATAAAGAACATTTCATACTAATTTATAAAATTATTTCACTATTAGGTATGACACTCTCCCCAATAAGTTTATATGTACGCTACTGCTTTAAATAGATTTAAAAACAAGTTATTTATAGCTTGAAGACTTTATTTATGTATTAATATTTATTTTATATGTCGTAAAACCAAATTAAACTATATGTATATTTATATAGCATTGATTCAGACGAAGAAGACATTGAAACAATATCTGGTACATCGTTCACGGATTATGTGAAATACTTGCTTTTAAAAAGTAACAACTTCTCGATCACCCCCGACAAACTACGTTGTGATCTTATCGACGTAGATAAATCACATGTGTTTCGCATAAAAAACGAAGGTATACGAGTTTGTGATTTGTGTCCATATTTCCCACAACATAAATATCAAAATATATACTTAGACACAGATCCTATAGGAGTTCGAGAAAACTTAAATTTTCCAGATTGTTTTGGATTATGTTTTGACAGTAGTAGCTGTATGGCCTTCAGTTATGACCACTCAGCAAAGAAATGTTATACATTTGCCAGTACAGATGGCAATCTTGAAGAAGGAGATCGATGGACAACAGTATTCATGACTCAGCCTACTGGAGTATTGTTTGATTGGATGTATTCGCGACACACATCGGCAGTTGGTTCTGTTCATTTAAATAAAACACAAGAAAATACATTTTTAAATTGTTTAAACAAATGCAATATGCAACCAGAGTGTAATATTGTTTCATATTCGCTTATGAATTCAATGTGCACAACGTACCATGATATTGAAAATAATTTGAAACGAGTTGATTTTGAATACGGTTATATATCGGCGTTTCGTATGTCAATTCTACCGATAAGCAATAACGAAAAATGGCGTTTTATTGAAACAGGCGATTATGGTGTATTGTTTTTAAAATCAATTAAAATAAAAGATGAACCATGTTCAATAAAAAATGATTCACACAATAGTTTTTATTCCAAATCTTGTTTAACCACTCCATCAGAAGGATGCGACGTAAAAACTGGATGCAAAGTATGTTATTATCCAGAAAAAGCTATTGGGCCTGAAAACTTGAGTATTTGTCCCGACAGTGAGATATATTTTTTGGAAAAAATTGAAAAATTGATTAATAATGAAATGAATCAATGTTTAAAAAATATCAATTGTATGGGGTTTGGATTTAACTCAGAACAAACGGAAGTAATAACAATTGAAAATTTTGGTCAACGTCAATATAGTAAGTCATTCATGTTGAAATACCCTAAACAAAACACTGAAGGTATACATAGGTATCTAAAGAAATACGAATTTATTGAAAATCTTGTAATCAATTACATACCGAATACAAAAACTGGTATACAGAGTTTAACCAACGTATCATTTGATGAATGTTTATTGAACTATGAAAAATCAAATTATAAACGAATGTCATACATAAAAAATGAAAAAAAATGTGTTCTATCGTCTGAATTTGTAGAACTGATAGAAACTAAAAATGCCGTCACCTTATTTAAAAATCCTACATTTTTGTCTTCAACGTTGAATTATATACGTACTCCAGGTCTACGTCTTGATTCAAAGTTTTTAATTAAAAAAACTAACTGTACAACAAACTGTGAAGAAACATGTGCGAATACTTGTAACCAACCTCATAATGATTGGTGCGCTTATGTGTCTATAGAATATTTTGGAAATTCGGCGAAATGTAATTTTTTTAATTCTAACGAAACAAATTTGAGAATAGAAGTTTCGGCAAATTCTATGATCCTAGTAGCTCAAAGTAAACCGAATTTCACTCTAGCCGCCTTAGATCAAGTAAATCCATTTAGTGAAGATGAAAATATGGTGTTGGGATGTTTTTCCGGTACCAGAGAACAAACACAAACATCACTCACAGTTTACGAAAATCCAAGTGAAACAACTTCAGTGGCGATACGCCGTAAAAGAGGTTTCTTTGACTGGATAGGTAAAGCAGTAAAAACTGTAGCTAAAACCGTTGTGAACGTAGTAAAAGAAACGGTAAACGAAGTTGTTGATACGGCTAAGGGAGTGGCAAAAGCTGTTGGAAAAGTAGTAAAAGGAGATTTAAATGGTGCAAAAAATGCAATCACAAATATACCAATAGTTAAAGATATAAAAAATGCTGTGGAATTTGGTGGCGCTGTTATTTCTGGAAACTGGGATGATGCTAAAGAAAAAGGAATAGATTTATTAGGATCATCGTTACTAGACGTTGGTCTTACTGTTATAGCCCCAGGAGTAGGAAAAGTCATAGGGACGGGATTAAAATCTATAGCCAAAGGATCCAAAGCAGCCATTAAAAACACCAAAAAACTATCAAGTAATGGAAGAAGTAAAATTACTCAAAAGAATAATAATTTAGACAAAGAAAATAATGGTAAACTAAAAAACAAAAATAAGGATGAGAAAGATAATATAGATCGTTGTGAAAGTCGACACACACGAGCAACTACGAAGCGAGGAAAGTATGGTTGTAAGCGAGCAGAGTGTGATGCGCCAAAAGGTGTTCGTTTTTCTTTAAAAAACACATTTCAAAGGTGTAATAGAAAACAAGTGGGATCAAAATGTCATTACGAGTGTAAAGTAGGATATGAAGAGAAAGGTCCAAGTGCAACTTGTATCAAGAAAACAAATCAAATGTCTTTGTGGGATCCGAAACCTGAATGTACCTTAGACAAGTGTGATGATAGCAAGTTTCCAGTAATTGCTGTAAGAACTCCAAAAGTCGAAAGTTTGACTTCGATTTCGACAAGTAAATATATTGTTGTATATGTAGTTATGTTTGACAAATCACGAAAATTGCCTGTATGGTCAGTCGCCTTACATCAAAGTGACCAGTTTCAGTCAAAAAGGTTGGTAAAACTTTTTTAAACTTGGATATTAAAAGATTTTGACTTTTGAGTATTAATGAAAAAATGTTAATTAAGTTTTTAATTTTTTTTCAGTTACAACGATGCCAAAGACTTTGGACGGAAAAGTTTTTTTAGGTATCCTTGCACGGCAATACTTAATCATCAGACTCTCAGTACTGATTATAGCAATTCTGGTTGGGATCAAGGTCATTTGACTCCAGCAAATATAGCTCGATGGTCAGAAAAAGCTTCTAAAAGTACTTTTTCATTTATAAATATTGCTCCTCAAGTACCTTATATAAATGAGCATCCATGGAAAAAATTAGAATTTCACGTAGAATGTTTTGGTACCAAGCACCGAACTATTGTTGTTACAGGCATTTGTAAAGAATCATTAAGTTCAAAATTTGGCAAACAAAATGTTGATGTTCCCAAATGCTTTTGGAAAATGATATGTTATAAGGACGAAAACAGTATAGAGAGAGTCGTGGGTTTTGTGGCCGATAATTCACCCATTAAAGCCGGTACATTAGCTAATAGAGAAGAAGATATATTCACAGCCAGATCGCAATCGGATATTGAAAAATTATATGATGTAACGCTGGGAAGTCCATGGATTAAGTCGATTGATGCAACTTCTGGTCGACAGGTTGGCATTAATTCTGGATTTTCTAATGATGCTAATTCAGGGACAATATGGTTGCCCGTAAATATTTACGACTGCATGAAGGCTAAAGAGTTAGATGAATACGAAAAAAAAGAATGGGAAAAAAAACTAATGAAGAAAAAGAGCAAACGAAAACGAGAAATTTCTAATAGATTTTCAAGGGGATGTACACCATCTGAACTAAAAGAAAAAGAAGAATTTTTTGATTTAATTAAAAAACGCCAAGTCATTACAGGGGAAGATACCGATGATGAAGATAGTGATTCAGATGATGAAAAGTCACCAAACGGAAATGTCGAAGTATCTGTGCAAAATTGTGGAAAACGAATTGTCGGATATTACACTTCGTGGGGACTGAAAAAGATTAAAAGCAATGTATTGGCAAGGCTGACACACGTAATTTATGCTTTTTTGGAAATACGTAGTGATGGTACAATTGACTTGGGATCACCGGACGTTGCGCACAGTGTTGACGTAGAAGAAGAAACAAAAAAGTCTCGTAATAGACTAGAACATCTTATGAATTTGGCCAAATTTTATCCACATTTAAAAATTATGTTTGCCGTTGGAGGGTGGGAAAACTCACAGTATTTTAGCAAAATTGCAGCATCGTCACACAGTAGAGTAAAATTTATCGCTTCCATTATTAAACTTATTGAAAAATATGGTTTGTTCAAAATAATTTTCTTTAAATCAATTTGAAGTTAAATTATGAATGTTTGTATAGGTTTTGATGGAGTAGACATTGATTGGGAGTATCCAGTTACTGGCGGTGCAGTCGAAGGCATACCACAAGACAAATCAAATTATGTTCTTCTCATGAAGGACTTAAGACAGGCTTTGGACGTTTTCGCTAATGACGCAGGTGCGATGTCTGTTAACATATATGTATATATATATATATTAATATAACATTAGGTATTAGCTAACAGTCTTCGTCTAATATAATTTGTTGAATGTTGTATAAGGTCGCAAAAATAAATTTCTCATATCGTTTGCTGGTGCTGCTGGTCAATGGACTTTGGATCCAGGTTTTGATTTGCCTGGACTGTTACAATATGCAGATTTCGTGAACGTAATGACTTATGATTTCTTTGGCGCTTGGTCTAGTAAATGGGGAGCTTATACAGGACCACCAGCACCGCTGTTCTTTGGAATGCCACCTAGATTTTCTGGTAAAACCAACGTTGACTGGACAATCAAATATTACACTTGTAAATCCAAGCAGCCTCATAAGATCAACATGGGCATACCATTTTATGGTGGGTTTTGGAATAATGTCGGTGATTCAGTTGACGGCAAAGACCAGATGTGGCGGATGGCAAATTCGGTAAATGGTATTTTTCAAGGGGGTTACACACCGTGGTTTAAAATACAAGAAGAACACTTGTCCGATAAAAGATTTATTCAAAGTTTTCACGAGAAGAGTAAATCACCATATGCTTGGAATTCTGACACCCGAGTATTTTTAGGATACGAAAACCAAAAATCTTTAGAATTTAAAACTAAGTATGCAACCAACAAAAATGTTGGTGGACTAATGATTTGGTCTGTAGATTTAGATGACGATGATCTTACACTTTTAAATACAGTGTATAACGCACCACTATGTGATAAGACTAATCCGGATGAAGTGAATCATAAATGTTCGCCTATAGATGAAAAGCGTTGGTTTGTTAATGAAATTTATGATTTTGAATTCAAAAAGTTTAAATATTTTAATAGTATCATCTTAATTTATATAGGTGGACTTCTGAAGATGGCGATGACATGGCTGGGCTTTGTGGTCGATCTGCTCCTTTGTACAAAGGCTATTATCCAGTATGTGATCCTGACGATCCGGGTTACAGTTGTTGTGGTCCATCCGGTTACTGTGGATCTGGTGAGAAATATTGTGATTGTCCCACATGCAAAGATTATGGAAATAATCCAAAAATAATCTTAAATGAACCCATTAAGCCTACTGTATCCGTCACATGGTATTTCCTTAATGCAAAAGAAGGCTTACGTGGAAGGTATAGAATTGGAATTTGTCGAGTTTAATATTGATAAAAAATAGTTTTCAAATATTTAAAATTTACATAATTGATAGATGTGGTCGAAAAATACCAAAAATCAATAGTGTATTTCCTACGTGTAACCCGGATGACGAGAATGCGTATTGTTGTTCTAATGGTAACTACTGCGGTAAGGGAGCTGATTTCTGTGATTGTCAAGGATGTGTAAATTTCAAAAAGACACCATCATACCGGTTTGGTCCAAAAAAATGGTGGACTTTAGAGGATGGGGACAAAAAAGCTGGAACATGTGGCCCCAAAGCCGACAAAGTTGATGGCGTTTATGAAGCTGAATGTGAACCTAACACTAAATTTAATTGTTGTAGTCCTAATGGGTACTGTGGTTCTGGACCAGACTATTGCAACTGCAAAGGATGTAAACGCTTTTAAAAAAATTTTTTTATAAATATATTGTAGCCTCTTACTTCAAAAATGAATAAGGTTCTTCGTAGAAATAATTGTTTTTAAATTTAAATAGTTATTAAAAAGTTCATGTAATTGTATCCATATATTCAAGGGTGTTCCCATTCATTTTTTTGAAAGTATACTATGCCATACTGTACCAGAACACAGACTTTTGATACAATACAAATAATTATCTTTTGTTCAATTAAGGACGTGTACAAATAAAAATAAATTGAAATCAAATTGTTTTAAATATTTTCTTATTTTTCATATCATAAATTATAAGTTACATATGTACAGTGGCGTAGCTAGGTATTTTAGTTGGGAAGGGCAAAATTTCAAAATTGTTCATAATAATCAAGGCTTATCTAAAATCAAATACATAAATATGTAGGTAGTAGTTAGTAATTAATTTCAGTAAATTAAAATAATAAAATAAATGATACAATATCGAATTTAATACTATACAACTTCTTACATTTATTTAAAAAAAAAGTATTATTTTTATATAAATACTAAAATTTACTATGATAAATTGCTTTACAGACTTACAAAATTACTCTTAACAATAATAATTATTTATAATTTCATGCGCCTATCTTTTTCGGCAAATTTGTCCACAAAGTCTTGTATTTGAAGTTTTTTCTAAAATTTATTTTTCAGTGGTTACCATAATCAATGACTCTGAGACATTCCTGAGTCATCGTTGTTCTTAATTTACTTTTTACCTAACATTTAAAAACAAATTTGTTACTAAATGTATTATTATACAAGACATAGTAAAATTAATGTGATACCAAAGTAAATTTAGCAAAAGCTTCTCTCTACGGAAGCTGTTGTAACAGGCAATCATAGACAAATTTTAAATAACATAATTAAAGCTTTATAATCTGGGTTAATATTATTCAGTACTTCAAGAATTTTTGATACAATTACGATTTAGTTTGTATTGTGCCAGCAATCTATTACTGTCTAAATTAGGAAATATTTTAGGTAAATCAAAAATGTGTTTTTCAGAATCTACTCGTAATGTGAACATATTTTTGGGTTCAAGAAATGCAAAGTCAGTTTAACTCTCAGAAAATCTTTAATATAGTTCTTGCATCATTCTATCTATTACATATTAATTTTCAGATTATCATCACCTTGCATTTCTTCATGCTGATTATAAGGTCTTTCGTTAATTCTAGAAACAACTTTTCTTTTACGTTGGAGAAGAATCTCCATATTTAAATCCAATAAATCAAAATGTTTAGCATTTTTTAAAAAATTATTCCAAGCATTATCATCACGTAAATTATTTTTTTTTCTTAATGATTTCACCATATTAATTAAAGCTAATAAATCAAGTTTGGGATTTTGTAATAAAACATGTTAGAATATTAGTAAATTTATATGTATGTATCTAGGTTATTGTATAACTAGCGGCATCTACTGTACAGTACAAGGAAAGCAGGTTATCGTAATATTATTCATGTTAGTTTATCGATCATTATGGCCATTGGCATACACGTACACTCATGTCGGGTTTTTATGTATATTTATATTATATATTTTTCCTGTAGTTACTTTAGCTATAATAAATCGTATAGTGCGTATTTTCCGTGTGTATTTATTTAACAAAACACTTCATCGATAAGTTCTAAGATAGGTGTTAAAGTAAAAAGTGAAATTATAAATTTTGGTTGTTCAATTGATAATAATAAACTGTTATGGGCTTCCATATATCATGTGGTATATTGTCAGGGGCCCAATTTCAATGAAAAAACTGGGGGTTCTGAAGCCCTTCTATCTTTTTCATGTTTCTTAATGGTTATAGACACCCGCAAACCGTACAATTCAACAGTTACTAAAATATTTGATAAATATATGAATATTTCTAAATTTAAATTGTTCACATTCATTTTTTATTTTTATTGTGCGTATAACGAATTACCTGTCTGTAAACACAAGTGTTTTATTACATGATCACTTTTAGATTCTGACTGAAGCGGAGCAGTGGCGTGCCGAGATAAAAATGTTTTTGATGCCAATTGCAAAGTCTAGTTTACCACCCACCCACCCATATTTAAATTCATCTTATTCAGAACTCATACATCAATATTTCTCTACCTAAATATATACGATAGTTATGTGATTTACATATTATTATCCAATAACCACCCACCCCTTTTTAACTTGATGTCTGGGCATCATTTAGACCTATATTCGGCACGCCACTGAAGCGGAGGATATTATGGTTTTATAATGATGTTTGAATTTTATTTTTCTAACACTTTTCGCTTAGAAATACTGGTCCAAAAGTTTTTTCTAGGACTTTTTTAAATTTTAAATTGGCATGCGGTGGTACTTTAGATAGGTCATTTTTTAAAATCATAATAGTTTTTCTAGACGTGAGGAAAAAACTGTCCTGAAATGGTAAAAATACGCTGTAAATAAGACTTTCACATTTCAAATTTTAGTTATTTAGTCATAATTCTAAAAGTAATATGGCTAGAAACTTGAAACTTTTACCCTAAAGATAAAGTTATTTTTTTTTCGTATTGCGAAATATTTTTTATAGTATAAAAATTTATATATTTATACAAAAAAAATTCAAAAACTATTATGTTTTTCTATACATAATGAGTAATGAGTATTTACATTTAAATTAACATAAACACATTTGGGGGTGCTAAGCACACCCAAACCTCTCCAAATTGTACTTGTATTCGTGTAATATTGGATATCTATTTAAATACGGATAATGTCAATGTAACATTACATTCTTTTATTTCTTAAGGAAAAAATTAATTAACATAATTTTAAATCACACACTGGATCGGATCGGAACACGACCGAATTGTTTATCGACAATATTTTGACAGATTTCGAAGCATTCCGATCGCTAACACATGCGCACTGACACTTTACGTCAACGCGAAATATACGTGCTAACTTTTGGTCATCATCGTTTTGTACTTTATATATTTATATGTTCTAACAATTGGTAAATTTTTTCGTAACTCATCCGATAATATTGAAAAAAAATGTATTGTCCTGTTTTAAATGCGGGAACAGTGTATGAAACTCTTTCTTTTTCCTTGCCATATGTATGCTATGAACCCACTGTCTTTATTATGATAGAAAATATTTACTATTTTTAATATTATTAATAATTGTTTTTCGAATTTCTGCTGCCATTGATGAAATTAGTTCTTTCTGATTTTCATGCCCTAAATAATGAACATGAGTTTCATCGTTTTTTATTCGTTTTAAATGTTCTATAAAAACAGGATTAAACTTATTAAGCATTTCAATTGCTCCAAGAAAATGACCATTACTTTTAGTAAATAAGACATCTGATGGTCCTCTGAACGCATCATTGTTTTTGGATAAATAGTGAATAATATTAATCACACGAATAAGAATATTTCTCCAGTGATTTTTTTCCTTTTCAATAAAGGCCAGATGTTCTTTATCAATTGTTAAGTCTTTAGATATTCTTACATTTAAATCCATCTAAGATTTAATTGATTGAAAATGAATCATTGAACTTTTGTGGGATTTTAATTTTTCTGAAAGATGTTTCCAATCTTTTAGACCAATATTATGTATATGACTCTCATTCTGTTTATTTTGTTGTAATATTTTGCAAGGAAAACAATAAACAGAATCTTTAACTTTGGAATAAACAACCCATTTTCTATCAATCAAATCACCATTTGATAACTTACGATAGTAATAATTTGCAGTAAACCTTCTTTTTTTACCATTTTCATAGTCAGTAATCGGAAAATCATAATTCTCTACTCTTACGGGGCCTAGTTTTACAATTTCATACTTACCTGTATTAGTTAACAGCTGAGGCCAATTAGCAGGATCACTCCAATCATAAGATGTTGTATTCACATCACAAATGGGACCATTTTCATTTGTTTGAACAAAACTCTCCAGTTTTTTGTTAATATTCTTCACCAAATTGACATCAACATCGACCAATTGAATCTAAAAATTAAATATTGAATAAATGAGAAAAAAAATAAATAAAAAAATAAAAAAATAAAAAATAATATTATTATTATTATTTATTTATTTAAATAAATAAATAAATAGTTGTTTAGAATACAACCTACCTCAGACTCAACAATATCCTGTTCAACAATTTCTGGTAAATTAACATTAGATAGCATTAGCATTAGCATCAACCATTTCAATCTACAATTTACAAAATTTACAATAATAAACTAGGTAGCTAAATTAACCATAAAATTAAAGTATATTTTATTTTATATGTTGATTGGGTACTTTTGTTATATACGGAGGCCACATAAAACAATCACACAAAAACATTATTGTCGCACGGCGACACGGTATAAATGTGTTAAATTTTCCTAAATATAACACATTGTTATCGCACGTACATGTCCACAGTACCCCCACATACGAAATTTGTATATTTTTTTTGCCAAATATTTAGTATGCAATTTGTATGATTTTGTATGCCTATTCCCCAAATTTTTACGAATTTAGTTGTAGCACTACGAACGAAAAACCGGAGCGGTGCTGGGGACACGTGTCTCCAGCACCCCCAAAACGAACCATTGAAATTAAGTTAATAAAATATATTACTGATATAGTATAATTTTTCTTTAATTTATTTATTTTATTTTATAATTTTTACATAACATATGTAGAAAGTATATTATGTATGTTGTATACTCAAATTGTGTATATTAAATATTCACACGGAACTATTGTTATAGACTTCTTTGGGGTTGAATGTTTCTTGATGTTATCAAACAACTCCCAACTGTTCCCTCTTTTACAAATGGCATAGTAATGGCCAACTGCCGTCCTTAGACGGCTGATTCCAGGCCGATAACAGCCAATACCTCTCAAATACAATATTTTTTTTGAACATACGATTATAATCGTATGTATAAAACTTGAGAACATACCACAAATAATTATTTGTGGTATGTTCTCAAGTTTTATATTAAATTGAGGACTGGCCTCCGTAATGTAATTGACATTATCACCAGCAATTAAATCATGCTGTAATGCTATATTTTACTATCTTAGAGATAAAACTAAAGAAAGTAGAATCCAAAATTATATCAATTTTATTCGAATATAATTGACTATCGCTATAAGCAGCCAAAAATATAGACGCAATTGTATCAAACGCACAAGTATTCGTTAATACAACTTTTCCTATTTGGTTAACAGAACAGGCCTTTAATTCTGTAGCTCGCGATCCATTTTTTAATAATGGTAAGGTCCTCACAATTTTATATTTTTTTATATTTATATGTTTCAAATGAGCATTTGGCTCAAGATAAGAATTATTTTTTCTATTTTTTTCGGGTTTCTTATTCCAATTCTCACATGCCAATGATTCTCCGTCTAAATTTGTCGGTTAATTTTCGGTAGATCGTAAAAGATTTATACATGAAAAACAAATTCGTCCGTCCTCATGACCTGGTTCAAAATTTGAGCATAACGCGTGAACCGAATTATTGCACTTCGTACAACGATGAGCTCCACTTTGAGAAAGAAATACACCTAAAAATAATAATTTAAAATTCAATAAAATAATTTTAACTACATAATTTATAATAACATGTCTAATTTAACCTGTATTGTACAGAGGGCATGCCAATTCATTTGAATTTACTGGTATAGTTTTAGATATATTTATCACTTCTACTGTATCTTCATTGATAGTTTTGTATAATATATTATCCGGTGATCTTGTTTGTACATTTTATTTTGTTTTGTATCAACCTGTACTCCTGTATCAACTTCATTAAATTAATTATGTTTTTCTAGTGCTGAGCTATTATTCCCTCGAATAATAGAATAATATTGACGTTCCTCTTAAGGACGAAATATGGTTTTCTAAAAAAACTTCGAGATTTGTCGGGAGTTCAATATTTTGAAATGTCAAATTTTTTAATTTTTTAAAGCTTGATTCTACGGTTGCCGATGACGCTATTTCATCACCATATCCAAATATCGGAATCATTATCTTCGACCAAAGTGGAAGAAGTTTTAAACATTTTATAATTATGGGCACCAATGTAGGACAATAGAATGGATTTATGCCCAACCCTTCTTCTATCAATGTTTGACTTTCATCATAGGACTGTTTTTGCCCAAGTTGCAAAAGGATTTTCAAAATTATCTAAGCCTTTATTTTGCCTTTCGTACTCCTCTTCTAAAATGGTACGCGCCTCATCAACTTCCACATGTACTAATAAATTATTAATTAATTAATACTTAACTAATTATTATTAATTATTAATATTATTTATTATATTAAAAAATTGTATGTATTAATGTATTATGAATAAAATAAGTTTATTTACCTATGTATTTTTGTTTAAATAATTTTTTATAAAAGATATTATTTCATAAATTTGTCTACCCTAATCTCAAACCCAAGCTTAGCCACTGACAAGTACTTACCTTTTTTACCATTAATTTCTGTCACAACTCTGTCTTTGAAATGGACAACTGCAGCAATAGTTTCAGATGGAGGTATGACCGGTTTTCTTCCCTTCATTTTTTTAATTAATAATTCAATTGCAGAAATGTCAGAAATAATAACCGCAATGAAAATTGCTAAAAATTAAGTTTTAAATAATAGTAAAAACTTAATAATTTAATAATTTTAGCTAAATTTGTGTGATCACGCTTTGCTGCTTCACACTGATATGTCGGATATGTCGTCAAGGGACGACCGATTAAGCCGCGACACTCGAAAAATTAATTAGATTTCAACGGAAATCGCATTACCATGTCTAGACAATACTAGTTTACAGATAACAAAACATCTATACATACATAACTAGATATTTTGTGTTCCATACATTAAAATTATCTTTGATTTTCCATAAATCTAAATTTAAACAATACAATTCCAATTTATGAACTATCCAGTTTTTGAATTGTTAAATAATTGTCTGAATTCTGTGTTTACATCATATAACTTATAAATAAAATGTAAGCGATTAACATTTGTTCTTAATTATATTATTTTAATGATTTCTTTTACAAATCGAAACCCACAGTAACTGAATACTTTAGAGGTCTCACAGATGGCAGCTGGATTACTATTATTAAATAGCAAATAACTTAGAGGATCATACGATGTAAATATTAACAACATAAATACTAACGAAACATAAAACTAATGTACAATTATAATTATAGCAAAAAAAGTATGTATACATTTCTTAATAATAATTAGAAGGTGTTAATAAATTAATTAAATAATATTAAATTAAATAATAATTAAATTAATATATAATATTATTTTTATAAAATAACATGCTCTTTGGAGTAGAGCCAATGAAGTCTACACAATAGTTCAGTGTGAATATTTAATATACACAATTTGAGTATACAACATACATAATATACTTTCTACAAATGTTATGTAAAAATTATAAAATAAAATAAATAAATTTAAGCAAAATTATACTATATCAGTATTATATTTTATTAAGGGACCTCACCACCACGTTTTTTTTTAACAAAAACTACTGTTTCTAATTCCAACGCTACGTGTCGAAAATTATCACGATTTTTATTTTGAAAAAATATTCGAATGCTCCGTAATATGTACAAGGGAACGATCAAGCCACATTCTTAATTTTTGTAGTTATAATTGCAATAAATATTGTTGTAAATACAAAAAAATACAAAATTTCAAACTTAAATATTTAATTAACTAAATACAATTTTTAAAATGTGCCTGGATCGATCCCTCTTACATATTACGGAGCATCCAAATATTTTTTCAGAATGAAAATCGTGATAATTGTCGACACATAGCGTTGGAATTAGAAACGTATGTTGGAATGAAAAATAAACATTTTTTTGCGATCACGATATTACCTGATGACGATGCGTGCGAGAGCCCCCCATACCGCTATCGCACCGCATCTAGCTAAATAAACCTAAACAATGTAATATAATTGGATACGTTATTTCGTGGTATCCTATAATAATGTTAGCAATTACTTATATTTCCCTAAAATTAATAAATAAAATTAACTTATGGAAAATTGATAAAAACAAAGATATCATAGGAATTAATACCAACCATAAATATTACTACCAAGTTCAAGGACAACTACACGTTACTGGAAGAAGATTTGGTATTATAGCATATTGGACAAATAAAGTTTAAGGTATGAAACAATTGAACGAGATGATATATTTTGGGATAACAAAATGTTTCCAAAACTAGAAATTTTTTTCTTCAATTGCCTTCTTCCTGAATTGGTTGATCCCAGACATTTTAGAAGTATGCCAATAAGAAACCCTACTTATATTTTGGAAGCAAAAATGAAGAAAAAAATAGGCTACACTATCCCATATGAATATAATATAAGCTATTATTTACTATACAAATTATGTCATATGATTTTAATTTTACCTAAATAATACTACTTTATCACAATATAATAATAATTAAAAAATAAGTACGTAATTGTAATAATCAACAATTTATTGTATGAACTGCACTAACAGAAAATTTCATAATTATTATCTTCAATGATTGTTTATTTATTATGTATACTGTTTCTATGACTAATAATACTACATTATAATGACAATAGTTGATGTTAAACTACTTATGTCCTAAACTCCTAAACTATATAGTACTAATGCAATAATACTTGAACTATTCATCAAAATATACACAATATACCTATCTATTTAATCTGGCAAAAAAAAATAATAATAAAACTCTTATATATAAAATATATATAAATAAACTCTTCCTTTTTTTTTTATATTATATATTATGGGTCCACGTATAAACTTAGAATTTAGAATTCTGAACCGCATAAATCTAAACTGTACATATCTGGAAAGTACATTATCTGAATCGTATGAATCTGGATACGATTACGTATGTATTGGCACTCGTCGCTACACTTCGCAAATCGAAAATATCCCTTGGCTTGTACGCAAAACCACTTCAAGTAGGTAACTGGGACAAAATAAATGTGGATATGCAGATATATATATCCAGATTTGTACGGTCCAGATAATCTATACCAATAATAACTATGCAAATTATTTTACACTGCGGACTATATTATTATTTTTCTTAATTCATAGCATAATAAGTTAAAACTAATGAACCGAATTCTCCGAAACCATTCAACACGCGAGTACGGGACACCGATTATAATAATATAATTACGACTAGTGACTACCTGATGGTATGGAAGGGAGAGCGGTACCCCCATTGAATTGTACTTACACTAACAATCATTTACAACTAACACAAATATCCCGGACGGCTACGATGAGATTAGAAATTGCCTATATGTTGCCCCTTAAATAATAGCAGTAGCGAGGCCCCTTAACTCAATTTCGATTTCAACGGTTCGTTTTAGGGGTGCTGGAGACACGTGTCCCCAGCACCGCCCCGGTTTTTCGTTCGTAGTGCTACAACAAAATTCGTAAAAATTTGGTGAATAGGCATACAAATTCATACAAATTGCATACTAAATATTTGGCAAAAAAAAATACGAATTTCGTATGTGTGGGTGCTGGGGACATGTACGTTTGTTATCGCGCTGCGGCAAGATATAAATATAACACAAGTAGCCTCCGTATATAACAAAAGTACCGTTGATTGTTTATTATATATTGAAATAGTTTTCATATTACACAATTAATATGTTAGGATACAACCTACCTCAGACTCAACAATTTCTGGTAAATTAATATCCGATGTACTAGATATAGTGACAACATTTTCAATCTATGTCTATTAAATAAACAAAAATTAAAAAATTAATTATGTAAAAATTGTAATTAAATCATATATCTGAACTGAATATACGATTTGTACTAAGAGTATTATATAGAATGTCATATAGTTACCTTGTTATCTATATTTTTTCTTTATTTTGTTTTATTTATTTATTTTTTCATTACCACTCTTATAATTTCGAAACTTGTCACGATATCTACTAGGCATTATATTACGTAATCACGTAGAAGTGTAAAATAATAATTAAATGCAGGTATAAATTATTTGTGAATAAATCAATTATCTTTCAATTACACATTAATTAACACTAAGGTCCATAAGAAAAACATATCACCTACTCAAATGCTCGAAAGACAAAACACACACAGGCACATGCAGCACACACACACACACACACACATACACACTAGTATCATTAGTAGTATATTTGTGTGTACTCTGTACTGGTGGTGTACAGTATAATATTGATTATTGCATAGAACCGAAATGTATTTAAAAGTATTAAAAATAGTATCTTCTAAGTAAGAATACAATGAAACACGTACCAAAGGACAGACTTCCTGGTCGCCAACACCACCGATAAGGCCGCGGCCGACGGCCGGCCGTCGCGAATGACGTCTAAAAATAACCATCCTGCATCCGATTCATGGGATAAAGAATTATTTTCAACAATTACAATTGTTTTATAGAACAATAAAGTGCGTTACACACTACCTGATTTGTTCGGACCGACAGGATACCTGACCAAATCAGATGTTGTGTACACACAATACGACCACCACACCGATTTAGTCAGTCTTAACACCGTTTTATTAAACTGGAAGTAGGTACTAGGTACACACACGTGTTATCACATTAACATCAATATACCAACTAAAATCCGCCCGACAGTGATACATACTATATGATTTTGTCGGTCGGTCGGGCGATCAGATGGTATGGCCACCTGACAAGACCCGACAAGATTAAAGTCAGACGACACGTCTACACACGACCTGATATGACGTCTGTTCTGACCAGTGGCGTAGCCAAGGGGGGGGCAAAGGGGGCTATAGCCTCCCCCATGGGCCGTGTTTATATGTATAATGTATCTTGAGTATTTAATAGAATCAATGCTCGTTTTAATCAAAGGCTTATTGATGTTATGCCACTTGAAGGACTTATTCCGGCCAATTTAAATATGTATGACGATAAAAATATTATAAAACCTGCTAAAATATACGTCCAAGATCTCCATGGTGATACCTCATCTACAATCAGAGCTGACCTGTTCATATGGAGGCAACAATGGAGTCAAAATACTATTCCAAAACCGAATTCTGCTCTTGATTCACTCTCTCATCGCACCAATCTTCGACCTAACATTAAAATACTTTTACAATTATTCGCCACGTTACCAGTTACCTCTTTCACTCCGGAAAGAACGTTTTCAGCACTTAATCGCTTAAAAAAATTTTTAAGAAGTACCATGTCGGAAAACAGACTGAATGGGTTAACTATGGCTAATATAAATAAAAGAGTGCAATTTGATGAAAGTGAAATAATAACTGAATTTGCCAGAAATTCGCCTAAGAGAATGCAGCTGTCAGAGTGGAGCACTGAACACTGAAACCAAAATTATTATTATTATTATAAATTATATATTAATAAATATTTTTAAAACTACAGTAGAGCCTCGATAGTCCGGACCCCCGATAATCCGGTGAACGCGGTAATCTGGACGGCAAAATTCCGTTTGTTCGTAAATAGATTTTACGAGAATTCCCGGAACCCAATTAATCTATGCATAAGATATTGTTATCGACAAATACAATTTCGTCATTTTTTTTACCTACTGTTCCTAGTAAAGACTAATATGTACATATGTAGGTAATAAATCGATGCCCGATGGTCAGTTCGTTTACTTCTTTCTTGTCGAGTGGTTATTATTCTTGTTTGTACAATGGCTCCTCGTAAACACGTAACTTTAACTTTAGATCAAAAAATTGAAATAATTAAGCTAATGGAAAATGGCCAGAACTATGGTATGATTGCTGAGAAGTACGGAATAGGTAAATCGACTGTTGGTGACATAAAAAAAAAATAAAGAAAAAATTATGAAGTTTGTCAGCACAACTGAACGTGGTCCAGGCACACGTAAAACTTTAAAAGAACCGGAAAATCTTGTTCTCGAAAATGCTTTATTTATATGGTTTATGCAACAGCGGAGACGACATATTCCGATAAGTGGTGAAATAATTTGCGAAAAAGCACGTTTATTTCACCGTGAAATAACAAAGCAGGAAGATGGCTTCACTGCTAGTAGAGGTTGGCTAGACAATTTTAAACATCGTCATGGTATTAGGCGCCTTAAAATAACGGGTGAGAAACTTTCATGTGACGAAGCATCAATCGAACCATTTCGAAATGAGTTGCAGCGAGTCATAAATGAAAACAATTTGGACCTAGAACAAATTTATAACGCTGATGAATCCGGTTTATTCTGGCGAATGTTACCAGAGCATACATTGACATCAAGTCATGAGAAAAACGCCCCTGGAAGAAAAATGATTAAAGCTAGAATAACATTCATGCCTTGTGCTAATGCAAGTGGAACACATAAATTGCCTTTACTCGTCATTGGGACTGCACAAAAACCACGTGCGTTTAAATCAGTTAACCTTCCCGTATACTATCGTGGACAAAAAAATGCTTGGGCCACTCGTGTTTTATTTTTAGACTGGTTTCAAAAACAATTTGTTCCTGTAGTTCGTGAGCACCTTTTAAATGTAAATTTACCTCCAAAAGCTTTATTATTGTTGGATAATTGCCCTGGACATCCATCAGCAGAAGAATTACGTAGTGATGATGGCAACATTTTTGCAATGTTTTTACCCCCTAATACTACAGCGCTTATTCAACCGATGGATCAAAATGTAATTCAGAATATTAAATTAAACTATCGTAAGTCTCTCTTAGTCAATGTTCTTGCTGATCCGGTGCATGGTGAAAACCTTATTGATGCTCTAAAGGCCATAAATTTAAAAGACGCAGTTTTTAGTCTTGCAAATTGTTGGAAATTGGTCCCGCCAATGCTCATAAAGAAATCGTGGAAACACTTGCTTCCTTTCCAAACAGAAAATAAAATCGACGAAGTTGTTGAAATTAATGACATTCAACTTTCTACACTTATAAACCAAATACAGAAAACATGTACGAATAAAATGTCTGATTCTCAAGCACAGGAATGGGCTTGCCGTGGCGCAGACGAAGATTTAGCGAATCATGAAATCTTAACTGATGATCAAATTCTACAAATTGCAGCAAAAGAGGATGATATTGACGACGAGGATGAAAGTGGCTCAATTAGTACAAGTAAAGTTTCTCCTTCAGAAGCTGTGAATGCACTGAATACTGTATTGCAATGGGCGGAAGATGAGAACATGGATAGCACTGATATTTTGTTGGTACGTCGATTAAGAGAACTCGCTTTTGAAATGAAAATTAAAAGTACTATTCAGAAAAAAATTACCGATTATTATACTTAAATTCTACATATTATAAACATTTTTTTTTTTGTAATTCATTAGTTTAGTTTTAATTTAAGTTGTTTATTATTCTTATAATTTAAAATGCAATAAATATAAAGATGGTGAAATTAAAAATAAAATCTTAGTCATTTGAGTAGGTAATCTTGAGAAACCTCCGGTAATCCGGAAAAATCGATAATCCGGACGATGCTCGGTCTGAATTCGTCCGGATTATCGAGGCTCTACTGTATATTAAAATGCTGAATTACGTTTAGAAACTTGGTGGTACATGGTGGGGGGGGGGGGTAAGGGTGAATTCTCATATCCTCTCTTACCTTACTTATCCTAAAAAAGTGGTTAGCCCCCCCCCCATTTAAAAATCCTGGCTACGCCACTGGATCTGACCAAATTATCCTGTCGGCCCGACCAAATCAGGTAGTGTGTAACGCGCTTAAATTATTACGAATTATGATTTCAATAAATACAATTTTAGAAATTCAATAAAGTCTCTGAACAGTAAAAATCATTTCAGAATTGCGGGGCCTTAATTAAAATTTTAAAACCGCCGGGCCCGGGGCAACTGCCCTGGTTGCCCTCCCCCTTGTGCCGTCCCTGCGAAGGCTTAACACTTAACATCACTTGACCTGAAATTATTTATATATTTATTTTTGATTTTATAATATCTGGTATTTTAAATGTATTTATGTTTATATTATAATAGTGCCTGATATACATATAAAATATTTTACTTCAATACATTTTTTAAAAAAAAAAAAACTTATAACATTTTAAGAACAATTATATATGCAATTATGATTTATTTAGTTTGTTTTTGCAGTTTCTTTTAATCATTATCCTTGAAATAATACGCATATAATCTTTACCTGATGGTAAATCAATAACTGTTGATGAAGGAAATTTATGTCCAATAACTTCTTTTGATACTTTTGGGGATATCAAACAATCCGAGGTTGACTAAAACACATTAAAATTTATTAAAAACAACAACACAAAGCCTAAAATGTAATTTTAAATATACTAAAGTTTTTATTTTATAAATTAATATGAAATGATTTAATGTTATTAGAATTAGTTATAATTATTTTAGTTTTAGTGGGTACTATCAGTTTTGTTGAGCTTTCGAATACTTGTATTTGAATACTAGTATTTAAATAATTTTTTGATACTTCAAATATGTTTAAAATACTTTTCGACTAATGTATTTTAGATATTCAATAATTATTTTCCTCTATATTTTTATTCTGAAATATTAAATACACCTTTCCATTCTATTCTAAATTTCAATTATTAATAATTGCTTATTGTACTATTTTTCGATTTTTGTTTCAAAAATATCATTTTTAATAGTTCTAACTTCTAACAGTTTTTAAATTAAAACCTGACTCACACAATGACACTTTTATAATGAAATAACTTCATGATAGTAAACTGCCAACGTATGAACAATTGTTTACATTTCTATCGAACACTTATACAATTTCCACGACACAAGTTTCATGACAATTTTTGTGCCAGTCTGAACATGTCCAAAATAAGCATTGACAGTGTGATTAATAAACTGTCTGCTGTTTTGATGAATCGAAACCGTTGACAGTAGACAGTTACAGTTTGGATTTTATTTTTTGGTGTTCTTAAAATTCTTTTATTTTTTTAAGCTTTAAAATTACAAAATCAACTATGACATAAAGTTTAAAAAAAGAGTGGACTGTTAAAGGGACATCCTCAAACTAATTGAAGAATATGAAAATAACCTTGTCTTTAAAAAACAAAATATAAAGATAAATTTGTGAGAGGTGAAACACTTCCATAGATGTACTTATGCTTCTTCGAAGCAATTTGTGTTCCCACATACTTCTCGCCTTTTTTTTATTTTTTGTGCAAATTTTCCATAATAGTAGTTGCAATTCGTCTACGCTTTGATACCATGGCTTATAATAATGAATACAAAATAAAAAAGTTGAAACACCGGCATTTTAACAAATACAAAAAATAGTAACTAAGCACATAACTGCGCACTATAAAAACTATAGTCCGTTCCAAAAGAGAAGACGCGGTTTCTGCACAATTTCCCCACACAGGGACTGCATATAAAAGTAATGGTCGTAAAATTTGTTTGTATATCAAAATAGAGCATTTCCAGCTTAGCGATGATTGTTGGTTTAGCAATGGATAAAGTATCTTTAGTCTCTGGTAGCCTTGTTGAAGTTTAGAGGTGATGTGTGGGTTCCAAGTTAGTTTCCTGTCTAATATTACGCCGAGATATTTGATGCTAGGTGACCAGGGAATGTTATTGCCATACAGTTCTAAATTGCCGGGAGTTTTGGGGCGGCAATTAGTGAAAAGAACTGCTGTGCTTTTTTGAGGGTTCAGTTTTATTTTCCATTTATCTCCCCATTTTTGGATGTCATTCAGGTGGTCTTGAATATTTTTTGTCACTGTTTCAACGTCTGTAGAGCTTGAATATATTGCGTTGTCGTCGGCATAAAGTGCTATTTCGGTATTAATTGATGTGGGAAAGTCTGAAACATATAGGTTAAAAAGTAACGAAGAAATTTTTGAGCCTTGAGGTACACCTGCATTTATAATTTTTATTTGTGAAGTAGTGTCGTTTATTTTGACTTTAAAACAGCGAGCAGTGAGGTAGGATTTGATTAGATTGTAAATAGCATTTGAGGTGTTTAACATTTTTAGTTTATATAAGATATCGTCATGCCAGACCCGATCAAAAGCTTGGGCTACATCTAAAAAGGCGGCACCTGTATGTTGTTTTTTTTCGTAACCATCGCTTATATGTTCTGTTAGACGTAGGAGTTGTTGGGTAGTTGAATGATTTGATTTGAATCCAAATTGGAAATGCGGAATAGCATTTATTGCATTTAAATAATTGGTGAGCCTGGAGTGTATAATTTTTTCAAATATTTTTGAAACTGACAGTAAATTAATAGGTCTGTAGTTACACGGGTCAGTGTTATCTTTGCCTGGTTTTTGATCATGATGATTGTGGCCAGTTTCCATTCCTTAGGAAAATATCCAATTTTTATTAGGGAATTGAATAATATGGTTAAATAAGTAATTGCTTTCCTAGGAATATTTTTTAGAATAGCATTGGTAATTAGATCGTGGCCGGGTGATTTTCTTTTTGGTAATTTTTTTATTATGTCTAAGATTTCGTTTGGACACGAGTAAGGTAAAACATTTTGTGGAAAAATGTTGGGGTCACATAGTTTTTGTTTGACTAGATTGTCTGTAGAGTTTTCATTGCAGAATTGTTTAAAGTGAAAATATTTTCAAGAGTGTGGGCAAACAGTTCACATTTTTCCGAGTCAGTATTTAGGTAAAACCACTCGCTTTTAAAGGGGGGCTTTCATTTGAGTTTGGTTTAATTAATCTTTTGGTCGCTGCCCATAGGTTTGAGTTTGCTGAGTGTATAGCAGATAAGTATTTTTGGTAACTATTAATTCTATATTCTTCCAGTTGTCTTTTAACCTCTTTCGTTAAATAATTTAATTTTTTTCGATCAAGTGGTTGTCTGTACAATTGCCAGAGTCTTCTGGTTTGATGTTTTGATTTGATTAATTTTACAATGTTGAGGGGAAGTTGATTAGGACTATAATTTATTACCGTATTTTTTTTTCTGAACATTCTTCGGCTGCTTGACATATGATTTCACGTAAATGTGTTACTGCAGTGTCTGCACAGTTAGTATTTAATATATTTTTAGGGATAATTAGATTTGTGGTGATGTGTTGTTTGAATTGTTGCCAATCTGCTTTACCGGTGATGAGTTTGCGAGTAGGAGTTGAGAACGATAAGGACGCATCTAGTGTAATTTTAACAGGTAAATGGTCCGAGTCAAGTTCGAAAAGTGGTTCTTGATGCATGGAAAAACGAATTGATTTTAGTATAATTACATCTAAAATATCAGGACTTTTACTTTGATCATATGGATAGTATGTGGGTGTGTCTGGAGCTGACAGTATCGCAGGATTGCTTGCAAGGTATTTATAAAGTTTACGTCCATTAGCGTTTATGGATTTACAATTCCATGTTGTATGTTTACAATTTAGGTCACCTACTAAAATAATTTTTTGATAGCTATTTAATATCTTATAAAAGTCGTTTATATACATTTGAAGACTAGGTGATTGATAAGCACTAAATATTGTTGTAATTGATTGGTTTATTGTAATAGATATTGCGACAGATTCGAGAGTTTGTGTAGCAGGTAGATATGTTAGTTGATGTTTTATTTTGGATTTGATTATTATAGCAACACCACCTGAAGGTCGAACCGCTAGCCTATCTTTGCGATAGGTAGTATAACCATTAAATTTAATTTTATCACTAGCAATTAGATGCGTTTCACTCACACATGCAATATCAACATTATGAGCCGATAAGAAAGCTGCAAATGTGTTTCGATTTTTCTTGATTCCATTAGCATTCCAATTTATGATAACTAGGAATTTCTGGTAAATTCAGTTATTATTTCACTTTCATCGAATTGCACTCTTTTATTTATATTAGCCATAGTTAACCCATTCAGTCTGTTTTCCGACATGGTACTTCTTAAAAATTTTTTTAAGTGATTAAGTGCTGAAAACGTTCTTTCCGGAGTGAAAGAGGTAACTGGTAACGTGGCGAATAATTGTAAAAGTATTTTAATGTTAGGTCGAAGATTGGTGCGATGAGAGAGTGAATCAAGAGCAGAATTCGGTTTTGGAATAGTATTTTGACTCCAATGTTGCTTCCATATGAACAAGTTAGCTCTGATTGTAGATGAGATATCATCATGGAGATCTTGGACATATATTTTAGCAGGTTTTATAATATTTTTATCGTCATACATATTTAAATTGGCCGGAATAAGTCCTTCAAGTGGCATAACGTCAATAAGTCTTTGATTAAAACGAGCATTGATTCTATTAAATAGTCAAGATACATTATACATATAAACACGGCCCATGGGGGAGGCTATAGCCTCCCCCTTGGCTACGCCACTGGTCGTGAGTGGGGGATGCGCGCCGCCGAACGAAAACCGGTCGGCGCTTCATGTCTTCTCTTTTGGATCGGACTATAATTGTTCGTATTCAGATATATTTAAATTGGGTGTTGACCAGTTGCCCCCACGGCTGTCATCGGGATTTTTAAAATATAACAGTTGCCATCGACCAAATGTACCAGTTGCCCCCAATTGAATGTATCAGTTACCCTCACATGTTAATATATACACGATTACAATATATAGCCTGTAAAATAGGGGAGGTAAAAATACTAATAATAAATAAAATTATTTATAAACATAATGTAAAATAGTATAAAATTATAAAATCAAATTTTGATATTTATAATTATATATGATATTGTATTTTGTAATAAATAATAAATAAAGTCCCTCAAAAAAATTGCTAAATTTTAGGGTGTCCCATAAACTAGAAATATTCCATTATTTGTATATTTACCTCCTCTATTTTACAGGCTATATATTGTAATCGTGTATATATTAACATTTGATTGAAGGCAACTGATTGAGGTAATTTGGGGGGATTGGTATAAAAAAAGGTACTTTTGGTGCAACTGGTACATGCCCTTTAAATTTACCGTGTGAATAATTGAGATATTTTTGTCAAGACAGATCCATACTTTTTTGTATTATTTTAAATATTTTTGTGTCATGACAGCAACTGCCGCAACATTTATATCATTAGAGTAAATGTTCATAACATATATATTATACAGTTTAAAATTGTTTCATGAAAAAACTGTCATTATGTGAGTTCGGATTTAAGTTACTGAATGATAAATAAAATAAATATAAAATAACAAAATATTTTAATAAAATGATGTGATATAATTACATACTTTCCATCCACATGGAGTAAAAATATCATTATCGAATTCTAATGACAGTTGTAGAGCATCTATTGATCTTAAAATTTCACTTTAAAAATCGATGTTACATAAAATGAGTAAAGAACAAAGTAATTATAAATTGGTTCGTAATAACGATACTTGAATAACATACTTAAAGTTACGTCCTGTAGTTTGAGGATAAAAATGCATGATTTGGATAACCATATCAGGTGTTAATACAAATGTTGCTCTACAAGGTAAAGGTATCCCTTCATCATCAATACACTTTGCATCTAAAACATTTAGATACAAGGAAAACACACGATTGCGATCCGATACAATCGGAAACGGAAATTTTTCATCACATTGCATTCCACTAATTTTTTTTATATCCTAAATACATAGACAGAAAACTATTGTTATAACAGTATGCTTTAAAAAGTTGTAATATTTTATTTTACATTTCACGCATGACTTCACATTTTTATGAACTTGAGTTAAATCAATACTAGACCGTAAGGTATGATAATGATAAATTTAACTATATTTTTAAATACAAAGAAAATTTGAATTTGAATTCAGTTATTTAAAATTGATTTGGTTTATAATAAACTCATATATGCGTACTATAGATCTGGATGACATGCAAAATAATTATGATCTTTAAACTTAATAGATTTCTTTAAATTCATGATAATGATGTATACTGCTGCAAACAAGTTGGAAATTTGCCTTTCAATAAATTATTTTATTATAAAAACAAAATAATCAAATAATCTTTTAATTTTAACTTATTTAACTAGTTTTCAAATTTATTTGAATAAAAGGTAAGTTATAACAATGCTAATTAATTAATTTGATAGGTAGCTTAATAGTTATAAAAAAATAAACTTAAACGTTTTGTTTTTGTTAATATGTCTAAATAGTAGTTGTTTTGAATCAAAACACATTTTTTTTATATTTAATTACCAGATTGTATTTACACAGAAAAAATAATTTGGTTATAGTAAATGGTTGTATTTGTTTCGGTTGGCCTAACTATATGGACGGTTACCTTTACTAAAACGCTTAGTTAACAGTAGTGATGTCAAGTCTCGTTCTTTTCCATGATCTAGTTCAGCGTTTCTCGAACTGTGGGTCGCGAGTTAATTTTTTGGGGGCCGCGAGAAGTTTTTTTTAATTATACAGATAGTAAGAAACAAGCACATTCATTACATACGCCTAATTATTAATTAAGTATTATATTATTATTATTATAATTATTATTATTATTATTATTATAATAAAGTAGTAAATAATAAATAAAATAGAATAAATTTGTTTTTAGAAATTATTTGTATTGATTCTGTAAATGTAAAACTATGGGGGGGTCGCGATAGATTTTTGGAAAAAAATTTGGGTCGCGGTCCTAAAAAGATTGAGAACCGCTGATCTAGTTCATTCGTTCATCGTTCTCAGTAATAAACTAGTTCACTGAACTAGTAGTTCACTGAATGATACATGGTTTCGCTTATACTTTAATGTCAAGTTTCGTTCTTTCCAATCATCTAGTTCATTCGGTCATCGTTCTCAGTAATGAACTCGGTCAGTGAACTAGTTTACTGAATTAGTAGTTCACTGAACGATACATGGTTTCGTTCATACTTTAATGTTAGTCCACGCGAATTCATATATCATTTATCGTATACATATTTATTTATATATCATAAACGCTAAAACGTGGAACGGTGGAACATTGCATATGCCGTTATGGCGCTAGAGTTATAAATAATCTAATACCTACCCCCTTGGCGGTGGGCCCTTTAGCCACCCACTATATATCTTTTCATAGGCAGTGCCCCTCCTCACTCGCTATGAACTAGTTCATAAAGTGTCATCGTTTGTTCACTGACCAATCATTCACCAATTACTCGTTCGATGAACTAGTTCGTTCATGAACGATACATCTCTAGTTGACAGTACCAAAAGTCTTTTGTTGGTCTACACAATATGCATTTTACAGTGAACCAGTATTTACAGCCACAGTGTATGGTTAATATTGTTTTTAATTATTTCAATAGGTCCTGTCTACCTTTTATATGGTTGTAAGAACAATACTACGAATAAAATATTATATGTATTTTTAAAAATAGATTTATATCAAAAAAAACTACCTAGGCCGCACAACGACGATTCACAGTGCCGTGCCGCAGTGTTCTCCTGCAAGTCGTAGTACTCTCGTATACTGATTGTACAGACTTCATTTGCGTCTCTGTTTATTTTAATTTTTAATAATGGACGATAATGTTTTAAAAAACCTAAACGAACTAAAGATTCCAAAAGATATTGTACAAGAATTTACAAGTATCCTAAAATTAATAATATACATTTTTATGGATTATTCTTAGATCAGTTATTTGTTATTCACTTCACAGCCGCGCGTACGATATGATTAAGGTGCCTTGTTAATGTTCCCACAAACCATCATGGCGTACCTATTATCTAAACTCCTAGCTAATTTTATATATTTACCTAATATTATGTTATAGCTTGGTACATACAGTTATATATTATAATTTCTATTTTAGTATTAGGCTTTATTATTTTTATAATTCATTTAATACCTACCATTTTCTAAAGGTTATTACAAACAATATGATAAATGTTACCATCACCTTATAATGTAGTTGGAAATACTATGTATTAGGTATCATATATTAACAATGAGATTTAAGTTGGGACAACAATAGTGAATGGTTGATGGAACTATGTTGGCTTGTAGAATTCCAACCAGGGATGGATCCAGAGTCGGAGACCTGTGGGTCAAGCCATTTCAAGAGGCCATTTATTAGGGTTGAAATTGAATTAGAAATTAATACCTTGTAAAAAAAAAACACAATACGAGTATGCTCATAAAAGTGTATATTTATATAACATTTTAGAATTAGTGATACTACCGATAATGACTTATTTACGATTAATAAACATAATCTAATTTTATCAGTGCAACCGGGGGGGTGGACACAATACGGCGGCAACGAAATCAGTGGCCATTTTAATTGAGGTACTTTTGTTATCAAATTATAATCAGTGACAACTGATAACTTCGTTATTAATTGTAATTTTAATTATGATAATTGTTCAATATGTTTACATATTAATTATAATCTATAATCATATTGATTATAATCTACCAAACAGTGTGAAACATGGTAACCTGCTGGGTACCATGAAGTTTTTACTTGTGGATCATTTTTTAGATAGTATGTCTACCATAATACAGGCCCATGTGCAGGATTTCAGAATGGGAAGTGTTTAAAAAAAAAAAATGTATAAAATAGATTCATCGATGATTAAATAGTATTATACAGGTATTTATATTAAAATTTTAAGTATATTAAAAACGTTTATATCGATATAATACTATAAAATGTAAATCCTTGTGTTATATAATATATGAAATTCTATCTTTTACACAAAGAAAACGCACAAGAATTAACACTTAGTATTATATAAACAATTAATAAACATTTATTCAATAGAATATACATATAAACTTAGATCACCAAAACGACACAAATATAACGACAACGCACTCTTCGCTCAACGGTCGTTCGCGCACTACACTCCCTCTCTTTCCGTCACTCCCGACCGTACTCCCACCGCAAAGGCAACAGTGCCAGCACGTTTACAATATTTTTCTCTTCCTCCCCTTTCCCCTTTTTTTTATAACACTTGTTGTAGTCAATTTACAAATACAATTGTAATACATTTACAAAAACACAATTTATATTTTTTTGGTTATGATGGGTGGTTGGGGGTTGACCCATGGTCATACCATAGTATAAGACTTATAAGCCCCCCCAAATCTCAAACTCTTATTGCACCTAATACCTTGAAAAATAATACTAGTATTAGTAACATTTGAAAATGCGCTGTAGCTTATAAAGAATATTACTACCGTTTCATGATGGAATAAAATGTTATTAACTTCCTACTGTACCTCAAATTAAATGGCTGACTGATTTCATTATTGTCCTTTGCTGCCCATGTAATTTGTTATTAGTGTCCATTCTATTTTATTCTGTGGCGCAACTAATGTACGGAATAAAATATGATTTACTTAATTTTCTATTTAAACGATAAAATCAGGGCCGGCGTTACAAGTATTGGCGTCTTGGGCAAAACCATGTTTTGACGCCCTTGACCCCCCTCCAACCCACATAGTTTGAGTATTAATAAAATAAAGTTTTTTAGTGAAATTAAATAAAATTAGTACATATTTAGTATAATAAGTTAGTAGTATATCAACGCATTTTTTGGACAGGTTTTTGTTTTTTCGTTTCAAAAATATAAAAGTTGTAATTTTGAGCTTGGCGTTTTTTATTGTTTGAAAGTTTTTTCAGGGAATATATTATTTCACGTCACCACTGCCTACAATATAGGAATACTGTGTTTCACTAACAACTCATTTATAATACATATATATTCATATATATTTAAGACAACTCGAGAACGGAGTTCATTGTAAATAACTAATACGGAACCAAAATATTATGTAGAAATTAACTAAACAAAAAATATGAATATTGATTAGGTACCTGTTAACTGTAACTTGTTAGTTTAAACATTTGACATTACACAGTAGATCGTACATAGCGAGAGCTCGTCGAAAACAATAAATTGTACGTGAGTATCGAGCAACTGTGTCTTTTTGATTTACGTCACACACCGCGGTATTTTCGCTGTAAGGTCCAAAAGCGATTTTTACGTAATCGTCTAGTTATATGAATTTATTGGTAAACGGGTAAATATTTTATGAAAATAAATATTACTACCATCTATTTACACATACAAATGCGGTGGTATGTTTCCATACATTATTTTTACATCAAAATCAGCGCTGTATGGATGCAGTACCTATATGAAGTAGAAAGCACAACTGTATCTTACTTCCTGTAGATAATTAATGCGTATTAAAAGATAAATTAGATGAAAACAATTTTCAGTTTGGCGCCCCTTTCATGCTGACGCCCTGGGCAATCGCCCGGGTCGCCCATAGCTTTCGCCGGCCCTGGATATAATTTAAAATATAAATAATGAATTGAAAAATTTTAAATTTTGAATATACGTGGCATTCATTTTTCAAGTAACTCCGATGGGCCAACTGTCTAAGAGTTCAAATCAAGGTCTAAAAAGAGAAAAAAAATTTCCAAGAAGCCAATTTTGTCAACAAATATTGACTGTGGGTCAGCTGACCCCCTGAACCCTCCCCCCTAGATCTGCCCCTGATTCCAACCATAATTTTAGGTTACATTACTTTATCATAACAACAAAATGTGTTTGGTACTGTGAACTATGTTATATGGTAGTCCTTATACTTACCATTGAAAATGGTAAAGACAACCATTTAAATGGTAACTATAATCACATGGTTTTTTTTTGTGTAGTGTTATTTAAGTAAAGATAACACATCGTAAAATAATTATATATGTATGTATTTTTATACTTACTTTTATCCATTTGATGTGAGAACTAATGGAATCACAAGATAAAGCCAATATTTTGATTCCTCTGGCATGAAACTCATGATATTCGTTAACTAACCATTTCATTTCATCAGTACATACAGCAGAAAAATCAGATACATAGCAAACTAATATACCCCAACTATAACAAACATTTTTTAAATATCATAGTAAACGTTAAATCTATATTGAGGTAAGCACTAAGCATATTAAATTTATAAATGATAGTCATTTATTTGAATACGATTATATTCTGCGCTTTATAAAATTAATAATGGAAACATAGATAACTTATATATGGTAAGGAAGTGGTTAAACCTGGCCCAAACTTTTTCTTACACCTAGGTAAATTTAAGTTTTGCCTCCCCTTACATATAAATACTACATCAAATATTATTTTTACATAAAAAATACTAAAATAGACTTAACTCCGAGTTCATTATATTTATTATGTAAAGTTAACAATTAATTAGAATAATACATTTGTAGACAAGTAAACCACTACTAATTTAAATAAAACAAAACAGTTTTTTGATATGAGTAGGTACTAGTAAATGTAATATTTTTTTTAAAATTATCCATAGTTTAAAAATGTTAAATGCCGTCCAAGGCGTGGGCCTATGTCGCCTACCCCTTGAGCCGGGCCTGAAAGTGGCTTGTAGTTAATTATGGATTACTAATCCTGTATACGTAGAGTTAAATTAAAAAAAAACTGAAGATACCTTTTTAATTTTATTCGAAAACAGTATTGGGTTGCTCAAATTGAGTAGCAAAAAAAAAAAGATAAATATTTATATGTAATTTAAGTAATTGTTACGATGAAAATTCCCACAGACGTTAGGTACGTAATATCTAGACTTATATTAGTAGTATTTCTTGTACCTATATAAAATACTAATTTATGGCTAGATGCTTATATTTAGGAACAAATATTAAACAATTTAATTAAATGTTAAAAAATGTTGATCCATTTTAGCCGACTATACCATTCGTGATATCCGGGATTTCACGAGTGTTCGAAGTACTCCTCACCTGCCTCTAAAGTAATCGTGTACACCAAAATCGCCTGATGTCGTCTGCAATTGAATATCTGACATTTTTTGGTTTATCCTTAACATATTGCCACAGTTACAATAACTACTTAAGTTGACTATACACTTTTATTTGGATTGTATTAAATATTAATCAAATCTTGATACTAACAGAAAGCCAGAGATTTTGCAAAATATTTACTAAATTGTGATCAAATACAATTTTTTTTTACTAAAGATTATTAAAAAGTTTATACCATAGAGTAATTACTCTATGATTTATACATTATGTTTGTATAGTGATAAATCATTTTTAAGATATTCATACATGGATGTATTATGAATCATGTATCACTATA